>NW_026014810.1:0-78049 GCF_020379485.1 Brassica napus | reverse complement strand
TGTTGACTTCACATGCTTAGCTTAGCTCTTTGATTTCGAAAACCCTTATGATCTCACACTATATATTGTAACTCTTGTCATTAATAATAAAACTACAGTTCTGAGTTTATCTCTCTAAGTTCATACTCTCTTAATCATGATTCTAGTCTAATCTCTTCATAATCTCTCTCTCATTCTGTTCCTTAATCTTCTCTAAATCATTTCATTCTCTTAATCTTTCATGGTATCAGAGCCAGGTTGCCCATTTCCTGGTTTCTAAATCTCAGTAATCTTCAGCTTCATTTCATTTACGGTTGTTCTTAAGCATTTGGAATGGAAGAAAGCAAGAGCAAGGCTCTCTCGGTTGCGGTTACGTTGAAGGGTGGTACTAACTACCTGTTGTGGTCTCGCTTGGTGAAAGCGGCAGTTGGGAGCAAGGGTTTATGGAGCCATATCTCAGATGGAGCTCCGAAACCAGTTGCTAAAGAAGGAGAAGGCGGTCAAGAGCTGATGGTGGTAGATCAAGAGAAGTGGGATCAAGATGACTTGAAGGTGCTTACTGTACTACATGGGTCACTTGAAGCTTCAATCCTGGAAGCCTACAGCTACTGTGAGACGCCAAAGGACCTGTGGGATACGCTCCAAAAGGTCTACGGTAACATCTCTAATCTGAGCCGTGTGTTTGAGTTGAAGAGATCAATCAACACACTTGTGCAAGAAGAGGTGGAGTTTACTAAACACTTGGGAAAGTTCAGAGCCTTATGGTCTGAGCTAGAGATGCTGAGGCCTAACACCACTGATCAAGATGTTCTCATGGAGAGAAGAGAGCAGGATCAAGTGTTTGGGTTGTTGCTCACCTTGAATCCGGTCTACAATGACCTCATCAAGCACATCTTGAGATCACCAAAGCTCCCTTCCCTTGAAGATGTATGTGCGCAGATACAAAGAGAGGAGGGATCAGTTGGGTTGTTTGGAGGAAAGGGGGAGCTTACACTCGCAAATCAAGCTGATGCTATCCAAGCAAACAAAGCGGCTTACAACTGATGAAGGGAAGTTTGGAGGGAAGTGTGATCATTGCAAGAAGCAGGGCCATAAGAGGAGCCAATGCTGGATTCTACACCCTCACCTCAAGCCTACCAAGTTCATGAGGGATAGAGAGGCAAGGGCGCATCTGTCTGATGGAGCTAGTGAAGCTGGAACATCCGGAGCTGGACAGGCCATGCGAGAAGGTGAAGGGAAGGCCTTAACCACTCAGCACACTCCGGGGAAGAGCACTGATGGTGAGATGATAAGGAGATCAGACATTGATGCCCTTATCAAAGCTCTCAAGGAGAATGGTAACTGTATGAACACTCCTCTAGGATATTCTCTTGCTGCATCATACATAGATAGAACTCATGGTTATCTAAGTCATAACAGTGAGATAAATGATGCATCTAGATTTCTAAACAGCTTGAATGATTTGCCTAGAACACTTGCTGCTAAAAATGTGATAAAACCTTTGATTGTAGATTCAGGTGCATCTCATCACATGATTAGTGACACTAGTCTCATTAAGGATATAGAACCTGCTTGTGGAAATGTGATGATTGCAAATGGTGATAGAATTGCAATTAAAGGGATAGGAAATCTAAATCTGTTTGATAAGGAGTCTAAAGCTTTCTATATGCCTGAATTCACATCAAATTTATTATCTGTTAAAAGATGTACTACTGATCTACATTGTAATGTTATCTTTAGTCCTAATGATGTGAAGTTTCAGGATATTGACACAAGAAAGATGATTGGCAAGGGAGTTACCAAAGGAGAGCTTTATATGCTAGAAGACATAGCTCCCATTTCCAATTCAAGTTTCTCGTTTAGTTCTATCTCTAGTTTGAATAATGATGCATTATGGCATGCTAGATTAGGTCATCCACATGTTAGGGCTTTAAGCTTAATGTTACCAGGTGTCATGTTTAAAAATAATGAATGTGAAGCATGTATCTTGGGCAAACATTGTAAGACAGTCTTTAAAAACTCAACTACTATATATGAGAAATGCTTTGATCTTGTGCATTCTGATGTTTGGACTGCTCCTTGCTTGTCTAGGGAAAATTATAAGTACTTTGTAACATTCATTGATGAAAAATCCAAATACACCTGGATAACACTCATTAAAACTAAGGATAGAGTTCTTGAAGCATTTAAAAACTTTCAAGCTTATGTATCTAACCATTATAATGCCAAGCTTAAGATTTTCAGATCAGATAATGGTGGGGAATATACAAGCAATGCCTTCAAGCAACATCTAGCCTTACACGGAATCCTTCATCAAACTAGCTGTCCTTACACTCCACAACAAAATGGTGTGGCTGAGAGAAAGAACAGACATCTAATGGAGGTTGCAAGATCAATGATGTTTCAAACCAATGTCCCAAAGAGATTTTGGAGTGATGCTGTGATCTCAGCCTGCTACTTGATCAACCGAATTCCTACAAGAGTCTTGGAAGATCAATCACCGTTTGAAGTACTGAATAAGGTCAAGCCATCTCTAAGCCATTTGAGAGTGTTCGGAAGCCTATGTTATGTGCTGATTCCAGGAGACATGAGGAACAAGTTGGAGCCTAAGAGTACCAAAGCCATGTTTGTGGGATACTCAACAACACAAAGAGGATACAAATGCTTTGATCCGCAAACAAGAAGACTTCTAGTTTCAAGGGACGTAAAGTTCATAGAAACTAAAGGTTACTATGAAGAAAGGAGCTGGGAAGATCTGGAAGATCTAGCTCAACCATCTGATAAGGCCGCGAGTCTTAGGATGATCTTGGATGGTCTTGGGATCAATACAACCCAGGATCCAAAGGGCGAGAAGCACCAGTTCAAAATGAAGCTGAAGACACATCCCATGCTGATCATGAAGGGGGAAACAAGTCTGATACAGCTCATGAGAATGAAGGGAGCTCAAGTCCTGATCAACAAGTGATGCACAATGAAGATGCAACTGAAGAAAGAAGAGATCAGATGGAGATACAACCTGAAGAAAGGGAAGAGGTACTGAATGAAACGGCTATAGAACCTGAGGTGGTCAGTGAGCCACTTATGGAGACAGTGCCATTAAGAAGAAGTACGAGAGTAAGGAAGGATCCATCTAACTGGACCAATACCAGAGTCTATTACAATGCTCAAGCCGTTGCACATCCTAGTCAAGCTGTCTGTTCATTTGCCGAGTTCCCAAACGAGCATTGTGCCTTTATGACAAGTTTGGATACAAGCTACATACCAAGGACATATGAGGAGGCAATGAAAGACAAAGAGTGGAGAAACTCAGTTGCGGATGAGGCTGATGCTATGGTTAAGAATGGAACCTGGTATGAGAGTGAGCTGCCTCAAGGGAAGAAGGCAGTATCATGTAAATGGATATTTACAATCAAGTATAGACCAGATGGGACGGTTGATAGGAAGAAGACCAGGCTTGTGGCTAGAGGGTTTACACAGACATATGGAGAGGACTACATAGACACATTTGCTCCAGTAGCTAAGCTTCACACCATCAGAATCATCTTATCAATTGCTACTAACCTTGAATGGGGATTGTGGCAAATGGATGTGAAGAATGCATTTCTACAAGGGGAACTTGAAGATGAGGTGTATATGCAGCCTCCTCCGGGTCTTGAGAGTCTTGTGAAGCCAGGGAATGTCCTAAGATTGAAGAAGGCTATCTATGGATTGAAGCAATCACCTAGAGCCTGGTACCACAAGCTGAGTACTACACTGAATGGAAAAGGCTTCAGGAAGTCTGAACTGGACCATACCTTGTTCACTCTAAACACAACCTCAGGTATCATCTGTCTATTGGTCTATGTTGATGACATTATCATTACTGGGAGTGATAAGGTTGGAATACAAGAAACCAAAGACTATCTCAAGTCTGTGTTTGAGATTAAAGATCTTGGAGAGATGAAATACTTTCTTGGGATTGAGATTTGTAGATCCAAGGAAGGATTATTCATGTCCCAAAGAAAATATACACTTGATCTTTTGAAAGATGCAGGTAAATTTGGAGGACAAACCGCGAAAATGCCAATGGAGGATGGGTACAAAGTACCAAGAGAGGGGGAGCTTGAAGACAGCAAGCTGTTCCATGACCCTAAGCTTTATAGGAAGCTAGTGGGTAAGCTAATCTACCTAACAATCACACGACCTGATATCTGCTTTGCTGTGAATCAGGTGAGTCAACACATGCAAGCTCCAAAGGATCACCATTGGAGAATGGTAGATAGAGTGCTAAGCTACCTCAACGGATCACCAGGCCAAGGAGTCTGGATGGGATGCAATGGGAGTACAGAAGTTGTTGGCTACTGTGATGCAGATTGGGCTGGAGATAGAGCAGACAGAAGATCTACAACCGGCTACTGCACCTTCATTGGAGGGAACCTTGTGACTTGGAAGAGCAAGAAGCAGAAGGTGGTCTCATGTTCTAGTGCGGAGGCAGAGTATAGAGCAATGCTGAAGCTCACTAATGAGTTGGTATGGATCAAGGGGATCTTGAAGCACATTGAGATTGAGCAAGTGGCGCCAATGACAATGCATTGTGATAACCAAGCCGCAATCCACATTGCCTCCAACTCAGTCTTCCATGAGAGAACCAAGCACATTGAAGTGGATTGTCACAAGGTGAGGCAGATGATAGTCTTGGGAGTGATTCTGCCATGCTATACAAGGAGTGAGGATCAACTGGCTGATGTGTTCACAAAAGCGGCAAGGATGAAGACAATGGAGTCCATCTACATCAGGTTGGGACTCATTGATCTTTCACCTAGGAGCTGAGCCCCTTACTATGAGGTCTTTACTCTTTTTCCCTCATCAAAGTTTTGTCCCAATGGGTTTTCTTTGGTGAGGTTTTTAATGAGGAAGATCTCATAGTGTCCAAGCTTAGACTTCACAAAGCTAAGCTTGAGGGGGAGTGTTGAAGAGTTAAGTATAAAGATGTGAAGCACAAAGGGGGTTAAGACTGAAGGGAGTATGTTAAACATTGGTTTGATGGGAGAGGTTCACAATGGCCTGACCGTACAAGGCCGTACAAGGCCGTACGGTCCGTACACATTCAGATAAGTGAAACCTCGACCACACGGTCACAAGAAGTTACCCAAGTAACTCATGTGGAAAGGAGAGGCTTTGGCTGATGGATCAGACCGTTGGAGGATAAGAAGAGGCGCGGCTTGACAGGCTGGCACAGCTGGAAAGGCAAGAGCATCTTGGTCCAAGATGCCAGATACTCCAAGCATGTGGAGAAGCTGATTGGCCGGTCTAAAGAAAGCTTATCCTCTCCTTGTTGACTTCACATGCTTAGCTTAGCTCTTTGATTTCGAAAACCCTTATGATCTCAGACTATATATTGTAACTCTTGTCATTAATAATAAAACATACAGTTCTGAGTTTATCTCTCTAAGTTCATACTCTCTTAATCATGATTCTAGTCTAATCTCTTCATAATCTCTCATTCTGTTCCTTAATCTTCTCTAAATCATTTCATTCTCTTAATCTTTCATGCTTTGCTGTGAATCAGGTGAGTCAACACATGCAAGCTCCATAGGATCACCATTGGAGAATGGTAGATAGAGTGCTAAGCTACCTCAACGGATCACCAGGCCAAGGAGTCTGGATGGGATGCAATGGGAGTAAAGAAGTTGTTGGCTACTGTGATGCAGATTGGGCTGGATATAGAGCAGACAGAAGATCTACAACCGGCTACTGCACCTTCATTGGAGGGAACCTTGTGACTTGGAAGAGCAAGAAGCAGAAGGTGGTCTCATGTTCTAGTGCGGAGGCAGAGTATAGAGCAATGCTGAAGCTCACTAATGAGTTGGTATGGATCAAGGGGATCTTGAAGCACATTGAGATTGAGCAAGTGGCGCCAATGACAATGCATTGTGATAACCAAGCCGCAATCCACATTGCCTCCAACTCAGTCTTCCATGAGAGAACCAAGCACATTGAAGTGGATTGTCACAAGGTGAGGCAGATGATAGTCTTGGGAGTGATTCTGCCATGCTATACAAGGAGTGAGGATCAACTGGCTGATGTGTTCACAAAAGCGGCAAGGATGAAGACAATGGAGTCCATCTACATCAGGTTGGGACTCATTGATCTTTCACCTAGGAGCTGAGCCCCTTACTATGAGGTCTTTACTCTTTTTCCCTCATCAAAGTTTTGTCCCAATGGGTTTTCTTTGGTGAGGTTTTTAATGAGGAAGATCTCATAGTGTCCAAGCTTAGACTTCACAAAGCTAAGCTTGAGGGGGAGTGTTGAAGAGTTAAGTATAAAGATGTGAAGCACAAAGGGGGTTAAGACTGAAGGGAGTATGTTAAACATTGGTTTGATGGGAGAGGTTCACAATGGCCTGACCGTACAAGGCCGTACAAGGCCGTACGGTCCGTACACATTCAGATAAGTGAAACCTCGACCACACGGTCACAAGAAGTTACCCAAGTAACTCATGTGGAAAGGAGAGGCTTTGGCTGATGGATCAGACCGTTGGAGGATAAGAAGAGGCGCGGCTTGACAGGCTGGCACAGCTGGAAAGGCAAGAGCATCTTGGTCCAAGATGCCAGATACTCCAAGCATGTGGAGAAGCTGATTGGCCGGTCTAAAGAAAGCTTATCCTCTCCTTGTTGACTTCACATGCTTAGCTTAGCTCTTTGATTTCGAAAACCCTTATGATCTCACACTATATATTGTAACTCTTGTCATTAATAATAAAACATACAGTTCTGAGTTTATCTCTCTAAGTTCATACTCTCTTAATCATGATTCTAGTCTAATCTCTTCATAATCTCTCATTCTGTTCCTTAATCTTCTCTAAATCATTTCATTCTCTTAATCTTTCATGCTTTGCTGTGAATCAGGTGAGTCAACACATGCAAGCTCCATAGGATCACCATTGGAGAATGGTAGATAGAGTGCTAAGCTACCTCAACGGATCACCAGGCCAAGGAGTCTGGATGGGATGCAATGGGAGTAAAGAAGTTGTTGGCTACTGTGATGCAGATTGGGCTGGATATAGAGCAGACAGAAGATCTACAACCGGCTACTGCACCTTCATTGGAGGGAACCTTGTGACTTGGAAGAGCAAGAAGCAGAAGGTGGTCTCATGTTCTAGTGCGGAGGCAGAGTATAGAGCAATGCTGAAGCTCACTAATGAGTTGGTATGGATCAAGGGGATCTTGAAGCACATTGAGATTGAGCAAGTGGCGCCAATGACAATGCATTGTGATAACCAAGCCGCAATCCACATTGCCTCCAACTCAGTCTTCCATGAGAGAACCAAGCACATTGAAGTGGATTGTCACAAGGTGAGGCAGATGATAGTCTTGGGAGTGATTCTGCCATGCTATACAAGGAGTGAGGATCAACTGGCTGATGTGTTCACAAAAGCGGCAAGGATGAAGACAATGGAGTCCATCTACATCAGGTTGGGACTCATTGATCTTTCACCTAGGAGCTGAGCCCCTTACTATGAGGTCTTTACTCTTTTTCCCTCATCAAAGTTTTGTCCCAATGGGTTTTCTTTGGTGAGGTTTTTAATGAGGAAGATCTCATAGTGTCCAAGCTTAGACTTCACAAAGCTAAGCTTGAGGGGGAGTGTTGATGAGTTAAGTATAAAGATGTGAAGCACAAAGGGGGTTAAGACTGAAGGGAGTATGTTAAACATTGGTTTGATGGGAGAGGTTCACAATGGCCTGACCGTACAAGGCCGTACAAGGCCGTACGGTCCGTACACATTCAGATAAGTGAAACCTCGACCACACGGTCACAAGAAGTTACCCAAGTAACTCATGTGGAAAGGAGAGGCTTTGGCTGATGGATCAGACCGTTGGAGGATAAGAAGAGGCGCGGCTTGACAGGCTGGCACAGCTGGAAAGGCAAGAGCATCTTGGTCCAAGATGCCAGATACTCCAAGCATGTGGAGAAGCTGATTGGCCGGTCTAAAGAAAGCTTATCCTCTCCTTGTTGACTTCACATGCTTAGCTTAGCTCTTTGATTTCGAAAACCCTTATGATCTCAGACTATATATTGTAACTCTTGTCATTAATAATAAAACATACAGTTCTGAGTTTATCTCTCTAAGTTCATACTCTCTTAATCATGATTCTAGTCTAATCTCTTCATAATCTCTCATTCTGTTCCTTAATCTTCTCTAAATCATTTCATTCTCTTAATCTTTCATGCTTTGCTGTGAATCAGGTGAGTCAACACATGCAAGCTCCATAGGATCACCATTGGAGAATGGTAGATAGAGTGCTAAGCTACCTCAACGGATCACCAGGCCAAGGAGTCTGGATGGGATGCAATGGGAGTAAAGAAGTTGTTGGCTACTGTGATGCAGATTGGGCTGGATATAGAGCAGACAGAAGATCTACAACCGGCTACTGCACCTTCATTGGAGGGAACCTTGTGACTTGGAAGAGCAAGAAGCAGAAGGTGGTCTCATGTTCTAGTGCGGAGGCAGAGTATAGAGCAATGCTGAAGCTCACTAATGAGTTGGTATGGATCAAGGGGATCTTGAAGCACATTGAGATTGAGCAAGTGGCGCCAATGACAATGCATTGTGATAACCAAGCCGCAATCCACATTCCTCCAACTCAGTCTTCCATGAGAGAACCAAGCACATTGAAGTGGATTGTCACAAGGTGAGGCAGATGATAGTCTTGGGAGTGATTCTGCCATGCTATACAAGGAGTGAGGATCAACTGGCTGATGTGTTCACAAAAGCGGCAAGGATGAAGACAATGGAGTCCATCTACATCAGGTTGGGACTCATTGATCTTTCACCTAGGAGCTGAGCCCCTTACTATGAGGTCTTTACTCTTTTTCCCTCATCAAAGTTTTGTCCCAATGGGTTTTCTTTGGTGAGGTTTTTAATGAGGAAGATCTCATAGTGTCCAAGCTTAGACTTCACAAAGCTAAGCTTGAGGGGGAGTGTTGAAGAGTTAAGTATAAAGATGTGAAGCACAAAGGGGGTTAAGACTGAAGGGAGTATGTTAAACATTGGTTTGATGGGAGAGGTTCACAATGGCCTGACCGTACAAGGCCGTACAAGGCCGTACGGTCCGTACACATTCAGATAAGTGAAACCTCGACCACACGGTCACAAGAAGTTACCCAAGTAACTCATGTGGAAAGGAGAGGCTTTGGCTGATGGATCAGACCGTTGGAGGATAAGAAGAGGCGCGGCTTGACAGGCTGGCACAGCTGGAAAGGCAAGAGCATCTTGGTCCAAGATGCCAGATACTCCAAGCATGTGGAGAAGCTGATTGGCCGGTCTAAAGAAAGCTTATCCTCTCCTTGTTGACTTCACATGCTTAGCTTAGCTCTTTGATTTCGAAAACCCTTATGATCTCACACTATATATTGTAACTCTTGTCATTAATAATAAAACATACAGTTCTGAGTTTATCTCTCTAAGTTCATACTCTCTTAATCATGATTCTAGTCTAATCTCTTCATAATCTCTCATTCTGTTCCTTAATCTTCTCTAAATCATTTCATTCTCTTAATCTTTCATGCTTTGCTGTGAATCAGGTGAGTCAACACATGCAAGCTCCATAGGATCACCATTGGAGAATGGTAGATAGAGTGCTAAGCTACCTCAACGGATCACCAGGCCAAGGAGTCTGGATGGGATGCAATGGGAGTAAAGAAGTTGTTGGCTACTGTGATGCAGATTGGGCTGGATATAGAGCAGACAGAAGATCTACAACCGGCTACTGCACCTTCATTGGAGGGAACCTTGTGACTTGGAAGAGCAAGAAGCAGAAGGTGGTCTCATGTTCTAGTGCGGAGGCAGAGTATAGAGCAATGCTGAAGCTCACTAATGAGTTGGTATGGATCAAGGGGATCTTGAAGCACATTGAGATTGAGCAAGTGGCGCCAATGACAATGCATTGTGATAACCAAGCCGCAATCCACATTGCCTCCAACTCAGTCTTCCATGAGAGAACCAAGCACATTGAAGTGGATTGTCACAAGGTGAGGCAGATGATAGTCTTGGGAGTGATTCTGCCATGCTATACAAGGAGTGAGGATCAACTGGCTGATGTGTTCACAAAAGCGGCAAGGATGAAGACAATGGAGTCCATCTACATCAGGTTGGGACTCATTGATCTTTCACCTAGGAGCTGAGCCCCTTACTATGAGGTCTTTACTCTTTTTCCCTCATCAAAGTTTTGTCCCAATGGGTTTTCTTTGGTGAGGTTTTTAATGAGGAAGATCTCATAGTGTCCAAGCTTAGACTTCACAAAGCTAAGCTTGAGGGGGAGTGTTGATGAGTTAAGTATAAAGATGTGAAGCACAAAGGGGGTTAAGACTGAAGGGAGTATGTTAAGCATTGGTGTGATGGGAGAGGTTCACAATGGCCTGACCGTACAAGGCCGTACAAGGCCGTACGGTCCGTACACATTCAGATAAGTGAAACCTCGACCACACGGTCACAAGAAGTTACCCGAGTAACTCATGTGGAAAGGAGAGGCTTTGGCTGATGGATCAGACCGTTGGAGGATAAGAAGAGGTGCGACTTGACAGACTGGCACAGCTGGAAAGGCAAGAGCATCTTGGTCCAAGATGCCAGATACTCCAAGCATGTGGAGAAGCTGATTGGCCGGTCTAAAGAAAGCTTATCCTCTCCTTGTTGACTTCACATGCTTAGCTTAGCTCTTTGATTTCGAAAACCCTTATGATCTCACACTATATATTGTAACTCTTGTCATTAATAATCAAACATACAGTTCTGAGTTTATCTCTCTAAGTTCATACTCTCTTAATCATGATTCTAGTCTAATCTCTTCATAATCTCTCATTCTGTTCCTTAATCTTCTCTAAATCATTTCATTCTCTTAATCTTTCATGCTTTGCTGTGAATCAGGTGAGTCAACACATGCAAGCTCCAAAGGATCACCATTGGAGAATGGTAGATAGAGTGCTAAGCTACCTCAACGGATCACCAGGCCAAGGAGTCTGGATGGGATGCAATGGGAGTACAGAAGTTGTTGGCTACTGTGATGCAGATTGGGCTGGAGATAGAGCAGACAGAAGATCTACAACCGGCTACTGCACCTTCATTGGAGGGAACCTTGTGACTTGGAAGAGCAAGAAGCAGAAGGTGGTCTCATGTTCTAGTGCGGAGGCAGAGTATAGAGCAATGCTGAAGCTCACTAATGAGTTGGTATGGATCAAGGGGATCTTGAAGCACATTGAGATTGAGCAAGTGGCGCCAATGACAATGCATTGTGATAACCAAGCCGCAATCCACATTGCCTCCAACTCAGTCTTCCATGAGAGAACCAAGCACATTGAAGTGGATTGTCACAAGGTGAGGCAGATGATAGTCTTGGGAGTGATTCTGCCATGCTATACAAGGAGTGAGGATCAACTGGCTGATGTGTTCACAAAAGCGGCAAGGATGAAGACAATGGAGTCCATCTACATCAGGTTGGGACTCATTGATCTTTCACCTAGGAGCTGAGCCCCTTACTATGAGGTCTTTACTCTTTTTCCCTCATCAAAGTTTTGTCCCAATGGGTTTTCTTTGGTGAGGTTTTTAATGAGGAAGATCTCATAGTGTCCAAGCTTAGACTTCACAAAGCTAAGCTTGAGGGGGAGTGTTGAAGAGTTAAGTATAAAGATGTGAAGCACAAAGGGGGTTAAGACTGAAGGGAGTATGTTAAGCATTGGTGTGATGGGAGAGGTTCACAATGGCCTGACCGTACAAGGCCGTACAAGGCCGTACGGTCTGTACACATTCAGATAAGTGAAACCTCGACCACACGGTCACAAGAAGTTACCCGAGTAACTCATGTGGAAAGGAGAGGCTTTGGCTGATGGATCAGACCGTTGGAGGATAAGAAGAGGTGCGGCTTGACAGGCTGGCACAGCTGGAAAGGCAAGAGCATCTTGGTCCAAGATGCCAGATACTCCAAGCATGTGGAGAAGCTGATTGGCCGGTCTAAAGAAAGCTTATCCTCTCCTTGTTGACTTCACATGCTTAGCTTAGCTCTTTGATTTCGAAAACCCTTATGATCTCACACTATATATTGTAACTCTTGTCATTAATAATAAAACATACAGTTCTGAGTTTATCTCTCTAAGTTCATACTCTCTTAATCATGATTCTAGTCTAATCTCTTCATAATCTCTCATTCTGTTCCTTAATCTTCTCTAAATCATTTCATTCTCTTAATCTTTCACTTAGCTCCTTCTTGTGAGATCAATGAGTCCTAGCCGGCTATGAATGGACTCAATTGTCTTCTGCCTTGCTGCCTTTGTGAACACATCTGCTAGCTGATCTTCACTTCGCGTGTAACATGGTAAGATGACTCCAAGAAGAATCATTTGCCTCACCTTGTGACAATCTACTTCAATGTGCTTGGTTCTCTCATGGAAGACTGAGTTGGTGGCAATGTGTATAGCAGCCTAGTTGTCGCAATGCATGGTCATTGGAGTGGATTGAATAATCTCCAAGTGCTTCAGTATCCCTTTGATCCATACAAGCTCATTAGTCAGCTTCAGCATGGCTCGGTATTCAGCTTCAGCACTTGAGCATGAGACCACCTTCTGCTTCTTACTCTTCCAAGTTACTAAGTTCCCTCCAATGAATGTGCAGTAGCCGGTTGTGGACCTTCTATCTGCTCTATCTCCTGCCCAATCCGCATCACAGTAGCCTACAACTTCAGTACTCCCATTACACCCCATCCACACTCCTTGATCAGCTGAGCCATTAAGATACATCAAGAGCCGGTTCACCATTCCCCAATGATGTTCTTTTGGAACTTGCATATGCTGACTCACCTGATTCACAGCAAAACAAATATCAGGACGTGTGATGGTTAGGTATATGAGCTTACCCACTAGCTTTCTATAAAGCTTTGCATCCTTGAATGGTGGACTGTCTTCAATCTCCCCCTCACGTGGAACCTTGTATCCATCTTCCAAGGGAGTCTTGGCCGTCTTTCCATCAAGCTTACCTGCATCTTTCAACAGATCAAGTGTATACTTTCTTTGGGATAGAAACAAACCTTCCTTGGATCTACATATCTCAATCCCAAGGAAGTATTTCATCTCTCCCAAGTCTTTAATCTCAAAAACAGATTTAAGAAAGTCTTTAGTGGCTTGTATCTCTTCTTTATCACTACCTGTTATAATGATGTCATCTACATATACAAGTAGAACGACAATACCTGAAGGTGTGTTGAGTGTAAAGAGAGTATGATCAAGCTCTGACTTCCTAAAGCCTCTTCCATTCAGAGTTGTGCTCAACTTGTTGTACCATGCCCTTGGTGATTGTTTCAGACCATAGATAGCTTTCTTTAGTCTGAGAACATTCCCTTTCTTCACCAAGTGCTCTAGAACAGGAGGAGGTAACATATACACTTCATCTTCTAGTTCTCCTTGTAGGAATGCATTCTTTACATCCATTTGCCACAAGCCCCACTCAAGATTCACCGCAAGTGATAGGACAATCCTGATGGTATGTAGCTTAGCAACTGGCGCAAATGTGTCTATATAATCCTCTCCATATGTTTGAGTGAATCCTCTTGCAACCAAACGAGTCTTCTTTCTATCAATCTGTCCATTTTCTTGGTACTTGATTGTAAAGATCCATCTACTAGACACTGCTCTCTTTCCTTTAGGTAACTCACTCTCATACCAAGTGTCATTCTTGATCATTGCATTGGATTCAGCTCTCACTGATTCCCTCCACTCTTTGTCCTTCATGGCTTCCTCATATGACTTTGGTACATGGCTCTCATCTAAGCTTACCATAAAGGCACAATGTTCTTCTGGATAATGAGCAAAGGAACACACAGCTTGAGAGGGATGTTCCACAGCCTGGGCATTGTAGTACACTCTCGTGTTTACCCAGTTGGAACTATCCTTTCTCACTCTGGTGCTTCTTCTCAATGGCTGCACCGCCGGCTCTGGTTCAGGTTCAGTTGTAGTTGCATTAGTTTCCTCCTCTTGATCTTGGCTTGGTACCTCCCTATCTTCCTGCATCATACTTTGATCATGATCACCTGAGCCTTCTTGATCATGGCTTTCAACATGTACTTCAGCTGGTTCAGGTGTGTTTCCCCCCCCATGATCTACATTTGATGCCTCGGTAGGTTGTGTGGTTGTTGTACTGCGTCTCTCCTTCGGATCCTGGGTAGTATGTATCCCAAGCCCCTCTAGAATACTTCTAAGGCTGGCCGCTCTATCTGACTCTCTTGTCAACTCTAGCAGCTCATCTTGATTCTTTTCCTCATAGAACCCCTTAGCTTCAATGAACTTTACATCTCTAGAGACTAGAACTCTTCGAGTAGTAGGATCATAGCACTTGTAACCCTTTTGAGTAGTAGAGTAGCCAACAAACATAGCTCTTGTGCTGGTTGCTTCAAGCTTGTTTCTCAACTCTTTTGGCCTAAGGACAAAGCATAGACATCCAAAGATTCGCATATGCTCCAATGATGGCTTGTACTTGTTCAAGGCTTCAAAAGGAGACTGATCATGTAGAATCTTAGTTGGGATCCGGTTGATTAGATAACAAGATGTAGCCACAGCATCACTCCAAAACCTCTTAGGAACATTTGCTTGAAACATCATTGACCTTGCCACCTCCATGAGATGCCTATTCTTTCTCTCAGCCACTCCATTTTGCTGAGGAGTATAAGGACAACTCGTTTGGTGTAGTATCCCATGTTGTGCTAGATGTTGCTTGAAGGCTTGACCAGTGTATTCCCCACCATTATCTGATCTCAAAATTTTAATCTTGGCATTGTAATGGTTAGTCACATAGTTATGAAAATTCTTAAAAGCTTCAAGCACCCTATCTTTGGTTTGAATAAGTGTTATCCAGGTGTATTTCGATTTTTCATCTATGAATGTGACAAAGTATTTAAAACTATCCCTAGACAAGCAAGGAGCAGTCCAAACATCAGAGTGAATTAGATCAAAGCATTTGTCATAAACAGTAGATGAAATGGGAAACACAGTTTTACAATGCTTGCCTAAAATGCAAGCTTCACAATCCTTATTTTCAAATACCACACCTGGTAACATTAAGTTTAAAGCCCTAACATGGGGATGACCTAGTCTAGCATGCCACAATGCATTTTTATTCATCATAGAAGCAGAAGTAAATGAGCATAAGTAATCAGAAACAGGAGCTAGTTCTTCAAGTAAATATAAATCTCCCTTGGTAACTCCTTTTCCAATCAATTGGCTGCTCTCAATATCCTGAAACTTCACATCATTAGGACTAAATATAACATTGCAATTAAGATCTGTAGTACACTTCTTTACAGATAATAGATTTGATGTGAAGTCAGGCATATAAAATGCTTTAGAGTCTTTATCAAACAATTTTAGCTTGCCAATTCCTCTAATTGGGATTTTATCTCCATTTGCAATCATGACATGTCCATTTGTAGGTTCAATGTCTCTAATCAAACTAGTATCACTAATCATATGATGAGAAGCTCCTGAATCAACTACCAATGGTTTAAACAGATTGTGTGCAATATGAGACTGTCCTAGTATGCTAGTAGGTTTATAAGCAATGCTTGAATGATCAGGTTCTCTAGCAATACTACACGATTCATATGATGCACCAAAGGAGTAACCAAGAGTACCAAGTGTGTTACCATTCTCCTTTAGCATTTTGATGAGGGAGTCAATGTCTGATCTCCTTAGGTACTCGTTCTCACGGTTGTTCTGAAGGCTTGGCTGAGGTGTGTAAGTCACCAGGGCCTTGCTATCTCCAGGCTCACGTGTCCCGCCCTCTCCAGCTTGGCCTGAGCTCCCAGCAACACTTGAACTTCCCGGCTCACTTCCAGCATACGAGACATTGGCTCTCCCATCTTTTTCTCTTGAGAACTTGGCCGGCTTCAGATGAGGATGCAAGATCCAGCACTGGTTCTTCTTGTGACCTTGTCTCTTGCAATGATCACAATTTCCCGTGAACTTCTTTGCATCATACTGGTTAGAGCTTGCACGGTTTGCTTGCGGAACCTCAGCTTGGTTTGCAAGTGTGATCTCTCCTTTCCCTCCAAAGAGACCAATAGAACCTTCCTCCTTCTGAACTTGTGCACACACGTCCTCAAGGTCAGGTAACTTCCCGGACCTCAGGATGTGTTTGATGAGGCTGTTGTAGCTTGGATTCAACGTGAGTAGCAACCCAAACACCTTGTCCTGCTCGCGTCTCTCAGCCAGCTCATCTAGGTTGGTTGTGCCTGGCCTCAGCATCTCCAGTTCAGACCACAAGGCTCTGAACCTCCCAAGGTGCTTAGTAAACTCCATGTCCTCCTGTGTCAAGCTGTTGATAGCACGTTTCACTTCAAACACACGGCTCAAGTTTGAGATGTTACCATAAACCTTCTTTAGCGTGTCCCAAAGATCCTTTGCTGTCTCACAGTAGCTGTATGCCTCCAGGATAGACACTTCAAGAGACCGTTGGAGTATGGACATCACCAGCTGATCATCTTGCTCCCACTTCTCTTCATCGCACTCGACAATCTCCTTGTCGCCTTCATAAGTAATGAGCTTTGGGGCTTCACTCTGTGTGATGTGTCCCCATAAACCCTTACTCCCCACTGCTGTCTTCACCAAACGAGACCACAAAAGGTAGTTACCCCCCTTGAGAGTAACCGGAACCACTGCCTTGTTGCTTTCCATTTCAGAATCACTCGGATGAAAGCTAAGCGGCTGATGTGTTCTTGAGTGTTCTAGTACTCAAACCCAGATTATGATGAACCTGGCTCTGATACCATATAAGTTTTAGAGAATCTGAGTTTGGTATAAGGAAAGAAAGAGATTAGAAAGAGTCTAGAGGTGATTTAGGACGAGTTTAGCTAAGAGTTTAGTGTATGATCATGATTGAGAGCCTTTGAGTCTAAGAGAGTGTTTTGGTGTCAAGAACTATCTGATCTTATTAATCATGAGTGTCTACAATATATAGAGAGGCTACAATAGGTTAAGGGTTTCGCAAATGGTCACTATTGTAAGGGATAAGGAGTTGCTTTAATTTAAACTCTCCAATAAGCTTCTCCTTTGTGATAAAGCACCTTTAGCCTTATCCAGCTCTTGACAGCCTGGCTAAGCTCTTCCTTATCCTCTCCAAACGGTCACACGAGCCAGTAGTTACCCCAAGTAACTTCTCCTTTCACTCTTAAGTTACTTGATCATGGTAACTTCAATCTGGCCGAGGTGTGGGTGACTTTAACCGGTACGGCCTGTACGGTCAGTACGGATGGTACGGCTTGGGTCGACTCCAACTCTCCCATTTCCTTTCCTTTACTCTATCTTAGCCTCATTATCTCATGACTTCATTTCAACAGAACCAACTACTGGTCATGTTATGATTGCAAATGGTGATAGGATAGCAATAAAAGGAATAGAAAACCTGAAACTATTTGATAAGGAGTCTAAAACTTTCTATATGCCTGAATTTACATCTAATCTATTATCTGTCAAGAAATGCACTACTGATTTACATTGCAATGTTATCTTTAGTCCTAATGATGTGAAGTTTCAGGATATTGAGAGTCATAAGTTGATTGGAAAAGGAGTAACCAAAGGAGATCTCTATATGCTTGAAGACATTGCTCCTGTTTCTAATCTTAGTTACTCGTTTCAATCTAATTCTGCTTAATGTTGTTGAGATAAGGAGTGTTAAGTGAAGAATGGAGATAAGGTTTGAGTAGAATGAAGAGGAGGAAGGATAGGAAGGTTTGGGAGCTTTGGGATCAGCCAGTCCCAAAGGCTTTGTCCGGCCATGTACAAGGCCGTACATGGCCGTACATGGCCGGACAGTCCGTACAAGATGGGATCAGGCAAAGCTCAACCAAACCTTACCATAAGTTATCCGAGTTACTTAAGTAAAGAGGAGAAGTTACCTTAGCCTTTGTGGGATGGATCAGACCGTTGGAAAGGATAAGGGAGTCTTGGACAGGCTGGCACAGCTGGAAAAGCAAAAGCAAAAGGCATGAGCCAGCTAAGGAAGGCTCACACGCGCGGCTCACATCATTGGATGATTTTGAAATGGTCATTGACTCCACATGCTTATCTTATCCTCTTGTTTACGAAACCCTAAGCTTTCTTCTTATAAATATGTAAACACTCTCATTAATAAGATCAAGCAAGTCATTTTGAGTCTTTCTCTTAGTCTTTAGTCTCCATGATCTCTTAGTAGTCTCTTAATCTCATTTTAGACTCTTATCTTCTCCAAATCTATTCTAATCTTTCCTAAATACTCAGATTACTCTAAACATTACTAAAACTAATATGGTATCAGAGCCAGGTTAGTGAGAACCTGAGTTCGTGTTAGACTCTTTGAAGATTCAAGATCGAAGCTTTAAAGAGTTTGGTTGGTGTTCTTGCGTTCTTGGGAGGTTCTGGGTATTATCCAAGTTCAAAGACTAGTTTTTTAGTGTGTGTTGAAGCTGTGAGGTTGAAGACCGAGGCAGTGAGTGTTCTTACAAGTCTTCTAACTCAAGATCCAGTTTGTAAAGTCTAGAGAAGTCATCGTTCATCATGGAGAGTGGTATGAACATGAACATGAAGGTAGCGGTTTGCTTCAAGGGAACCAACTACTTGGTGTGGTCTCGGATGGTGAGAACCACGGTGGGAAGCAAAGGGCTTTGGAAGCACATCACGCCAGGAGAGGCTCCAAAGCTCATCACCCAAGGAGAAACTGAAGGAGAAGCCGCAAGCAAAGCGGAAGAGAAGTGGCATCAGGAGGACATGTTGGTGATGTCAGTGCTACATGCTTCACTTGAGCCGGCGATTCTAGATGCATACAGCTACTGTGAATCTGCTAAAGAGCTGTGGGATACCTTGAAGAAGGTGTATGGGAATACGTCAAACCTGAGCCGTGTGTTTAAGGTGAAGCAGGCTATAAACAACTTGGTACAAGAGGATATGGAGTTCACCAAGCATCTAGGGAGGTTCAGAACACTCTGGTCCGAGCTGGAGATGTTAAGGCCAAGCACTACAGACGCAGATGAGCTCAACAAAAGGAGAGAGCAAGAAAAGGTCTTTGGGCTACTCCTCACCATGAATCCGGCTTACAATGGTCTTATCCAACACTTGCTTAGAGAGGACACACTACCTGATCTTGAAGAAGTGTGCGCAAGGATTCAGAAGGAACAAGGCTCTATTGGGTTGTTTGGGAAGAAAGGAGAGCTATCTCTCGTGAATCAAGCAACTCAAGAGGAGGGAGGGGAAACTCCACAAGCACACAAGGCTGCACATGGGAAGTATGATGAGAGGAGGTTTAATGGGAACTGTGATCACTGCAAGAAGCATGGCCACAAGAAGAGCCAATGCTGGTAACTCCATCCCCATCTCAAGCCGGCAAAGTTCATGAAGGACAGAGAGGCAAGGGCTAATGTCTCAGATGGAGCAAGCGCAAGTGGAGCGGGTACTAGCAAAGGGAAGGAGATAGATGGGCGTGAAGCAGGTGATGGGAAGTCTCTTGTAGCTTACACTGGAGCCCCAAGCAACCGTGGGAACCATGATCAAGAGTATCTAAGGAAATCCGACCTGGATGCTCTCATTAAGCTCTTCAAGGAGCATGGTAACATTTTTGGGTATTCCTTTGGTGCTAGGGCTATAGAGAATGATGAGAATCTAACTAGAACTGATAGGATGCATGAAAGTGTGATAGAGATGATAAATTAATCTAGAACAGCTAGTTTTGCTAGAAATGATCATGCATTCAAACCATCTAGTATCCTTGCTCATATTGCTAGTTCACATACCATTAAGCCATTAGTAGTTGATTCTGGTGCATCTCATCATATGATAAGTGACACTAGTTTGATTAAAAACATTGTACCAATGAATGGTAATGTGATGATAGCTAATGGAGATAAGATACCTATTAGAGGAATAGGAAGTCTTAAACTGTTTGATAAGGAAACTAAAGCCTTTAATATGCCTGAATTTACTTCAAACTTGTTATCTGTTAAGAAATGTGCTACTGATTTGCAATACAATGTCATATTCAGTCCTAATGATGTAAAGTTTCAGGATATTAAAAGCAGCAAGATGATTGGAAAGGGAGTGACTAAAGGAGAGTTGTATTTACTTGAAGATCTTGCTCCTGTTTCTAGTTATAACTGCTCGTTTACTTCTGTTTCTAGTTCTAGTTTAAGTAAAAATGCATTGTGGCATGCTAGATTAGGACACCCTCATAATAAGGCTTTAAAACTGATGTTGCCAGGTGTTTCCTTTGAGAATAATGATTGTGAAGCTTATATTTTAGGCAAGCATTGTAAGACTGTCTTTACTAAATCGACTACAGTTTATGAGAAATGTTTTGATTTGATTCATTCTGATGTTTGGACTGCTCCTTGCTTATCTAGGGACAATCAAAAGTATTATGTAACTTTCATTGATGAAAAATCCAAATACACCTGGTTAACTTTAATTCCAACCAAAGATAGGGTACTTGATGCATTTAAGAACTTTCAATCCTATGTGACTAATCAGTATAATGTAAAGATAAAGATTTTCAGGTCAGATAATGGAGGAGAGTACACGGGACAAGCATTTAAGCTCCACCTATCTCGGCATGGAATTCTACATCAGACAAGTTGTCCCTATACTCCACAACAGAATGGAGTGGCTGAGAGAAAGAATAGGCATCTGATGGAAGTGGCCAGGTCCATGATGTTTCAAACAGATGTACCTAAGAAGTTCTGGAGTGATGCGGTCACTACAGCTTGCTATCTCATCAACAGAACACCAACTCTGATTCTGCAAGGGTTATCACCATTTGAGGTATTGAACCAGTACAAGCCCTCATTGGAACATATGAAGATCTTTGGGTGTTTGTGTTTTGTGATGGTACCGGGAGAATTAAGAAACAAGCTTGAAGCTAGGAGCTCCAAGGCAATGTTTATTGGATATTTATCAAGTCAGAAAGGATACAAGTGCTATGATCCTAACACAAACAGAGTGTTAGTATCTAGAGAATGTTAAGTTGGAGATCAGGAAGTAAATGTTGAGAAGAGGTGATAAAGAGTGGATACATTGATAGAGGAAGAGTATTGGGGGCAGTCAATAACTTTAGAGATTTACCACAGTAACTTTAGTTTTACTGTGGTAACTAAGTTAAAGGCTTGGGAAGTTACCTTGGATCCCTTTGGTAAAGAGAATCACGCCCAAGAGGAGTCTGGATAAGGGAGGAGGTGTTTGGATAAGGTCTGGTCATAGCTGGAAAGGAAAAACACCTTTACAGCCTGTCCAAGCATGTGAAGCCTCTCAGCCAAGTATTTCAAACCAGAATGGCCAGCTAGCTTTGACTACACATGCTTTGAGTCCCATTTCGAAATCCCCTTTGTATTAGTCTTATCTCTTCATATATAACTTGTATCTGAGACATTAAATCAATTAATGGAGTTTTGAGTCTCTATCTTATCCTTTATTCTCTCTAATCTCTTAATCTCTTTAATCTTACACAAATCAGTCAGATTCATTCTTAAACACACTTTAAAACACAAAAGTGTTTATGGTATCAGAGCCAGGTTGCTAAAAGGGTGGGAGTGTGTTGTTCTTGCTTTTAAAAATCTGGGTTTGTGTTCTTGGTGTTCTTGGGCTGTTCTTGGTGTTCTTGAGTGCTCTTTGTGTTTTTGAGCTCTATTCTTCATTCTCTGGGATTGTTTGAGTTTATCTGATGGAAACAAACGACCTCAGTATGGATATGAAGCATGGATCTAGTAAACCAGTGAATATTCAAGGAGAAAATGATGGGTTTTGGTCCAGATGGGTGAAGACAGCTGTGGGGAGCTGTGTGTTGTGTTGTAGTCATGTAAAGGGGAAGCCTTTAAGTGAAGTGACTACAAAAGAAGGTCAGGCAAGGAGCCTGAGGTATGAAGATAGAGCTGTTCAAGAAGACAGTACAAGGTGTGAGATTGAAACAACTCATGGGA
The DNA here is from genome assembly GCF_020379485.1 of Brassica napus. Taxonomy (NCBI): domain Eukaryota; kingdom Viridiplantae; phylum Streptophyta; class Magnoliopsida; order Brassicales; family Brassicaceae; genus Brassica; species Brassica napus. Next base: position 56,120 of record NW_026014810.1, on the reverse strand, counting down.
GTAGATCCAATCTGATGAAGGTCTATGAAGGCAAGAGAGCTATTGGGGACCTGAAACAAGGAAAGGACGAGCTCATTCAGCTTGTGGGAAAGCTGAAGTGTTTATGGTCTGAGTTGGATGAGTTGAGATCAAACAGATCAGATCCGGAGGGTGTTCAAGAAAGGCTGAAACAAGATGGAGTCTTTAGCCTTCTTGGGAGCCTGAAATCAACTTATGATCAGCTAATCAGATGTATACTTAGTGGAGATGAGCTATCTGATGTAGATGGTGAGTGTGTGATTGTTCAGAAAGGTGAAGATCACCATATGTGGGAGAAGAACAAGAAGCCAATGTGTATGAAGCATGGTACAAGCTGTAAGAAAGGAAGATTGAGGAGAATTTTCAGAGCTAAGAGGGCTAAGGGACTGTATCAGAAGAGGAGTAGACAGTCTGGGGGTCTAAGCAATAGCTTAAAGATGAGATGGATTAAGGAGTTTATGCAGCAAACAATTAGAGGAGAGTGCTCTTACTCAGCTTACATGGGTAACTCAGTGGAAGAGAGAATGGTTGTGAGGGGGCAGGAGACCAAAGGAGCGGATGATCCAATCACAAAGAAGGAATGGGATGAGTTTGTTAAGTATGTGTATGCTCTGGCTGCAACCAAGAGGCAAGGGGTTCTATCATCAGCCTCTAAACCTATCATAATTGATTCTGTAGCAAGCCATCATATGATCAGTGATAGGAGTCTGATAAGTGAAGTCAAAGCTGCAACAGGGAGTGTCATGATAGCTAATGGTACCAGGATCCCAATAGAAGGAGTGGGAAACCTCAAGCTGTTTGAGAAGAACTCAGCTGCTTTCTACCTACCTCAGTTCACTTCAAATCTGAAATCTGTGAAGAAAGCTACAGTTGATCTTGATTGTCAAGTAGTATTCAGGCCAAATGAAGTTGAGTTTCAAGACTTGAAGACTGGAAGAGTTATTGGCAGAGGAGACAGCAAGAATCAGCTATACCATCTTCAAACGGCTAAGAATTCTAAACCCTTTGATTCTGTGTGCTTGAGTAGTGATGCTGAAAGGTGTGATAGTATGATTTGGCATGCTAGATTGGGACATCCTCATGCTCGTGCAATTGAATTGATCATGCCTAATATGACATTTAATCACTTGGAGTGTGAGACTTGCATATTAGGAAAGCATTGTAGGACTGTGTTCCCAACTTCTGAAACTACTTATGAGCATTGTTTTGATTTGGTTCACTCTGATGTGTGGACATCTCCATGTGTGTCTAGGGACAGCCAGAAATACTTTGTGACATTCATTGATGAGAAGTCAAAGTATACTTGGCTCACATTGCTTCCATCTAAAGATAGGGTGTTAGAAGCTTTTATAAACTTCCAAGCACATGTTACTAATCAGTACAATGCTACTGTGAAGGTACTGAGATCAGACAATGGAGGTGAATACATCAGCAATGCCTTCAAGAGTCATCCAGCCAAGCATGGGATTGTGCATCAGACTAGCTGCCCTTATACACCACAGCAGAATGGTGTAGCTGAGAGGAAGAACAGGCACTTGATGGAGGTTGCTAGATCGATGATGTTTCATGCAAATGTCCCAAAACGTTTTTGGGGAGATGCTGTGCAGACTGCTTGCTATCTCATCAACAGGGTACCAACCAAGATATTGAAGAACCTGTCTCCGTTTGAAGTATTGAACAAGAGCAGGCCATACATTGATCACCTAAGAGTCTTTGGGTGTGTGTGTTATGTCATGGTTCCAGGAGAGCAGAGAAACAAACTGGATGCAAAGAGCACTAAGGCAATGTTCATTGGATATTCAGTAACTCAGAAGGGGTACAAGTGCTATGATCCTGATGCAAGGAGAGTGTTGGTATCTAGAGAAGTGAAGTTTGTTGAATCAAAAGGGTATTATGAAGAAAAGAAGTGGGAAGATCTGAAGGATTTATCTCAAGCTCCATCTAATAAGGCAACAACACTGAGAGTGCTGTTGGAGAAGCTAGGGATAGGTTTATCCCATGATCAGGAACCAGGAAGGAGAGAGCCTTCTAATCAGGCTGAAGAAGCTGAAAGAACAACCCCTCTTGATCACGAGAGGGGGAATGGATCTGAATCAGGTGAGCAGGAGCAGAACCAAGAGGATTCAGGTCATCATGATCAAGATGCGACACATGAAGTAGAGAATTTGGCTCAGCCTAATGAAGATGAGCAAGAGAATGTGGCTCAGTCTAGTGGAGATGAGCAAGGAGAGTCTACTGGTTCAGAAGAACAAGTTCAAGATGAGATTCTGGTACAAACTGAAGATCAGGTTCAACCATTAAGAAGGAGCACAAGGATAAAGAGGGATGCTTCCAACTGGGTAAACACGAGAGTGTACTACAATGCCCAGGCTGTGGAGCATCCTTCTCAAGCCGTGTGTTCCTTTGCTGAGTTTCCAGAAGAGCATTGTGCGTTCATGATTAGTCTGGATGAGAGTTATGTACCAAGGACTTATGAAGAAGCTATGTTAGACAAGGAATGGAAAGAATCAGTGGGAGCTGAAGCTGGTGCTATGATTAAGAATGATACATGGTATGAGAGTGAGCTACCAAAAGGAAAGAGAGCAGTATCTACCAGATGGATCTTTACTATCAAATACTTGCCTAATGGACAGATTGATAAGAGGAAAACTAGACTGGTAGCAAGAGGGTTCACACAGACCTATGGAGAGGATTACATTGATACATTTGCACCAGTGGCCAAGCTACACACCATTCAGATTGTGTTGTCCATTGCAACAAACTTGGAGTGGGACTTGTGGCAGATGGATGTGAAGAATGCTTTCCTGCAAGGTGAGCTAGAAGATGAGGTATATATGCTTCCCCCTCCTGGTCTTGAGCATCTAGTGAAGCCAGGAAATGTTTTGAGATTGAAGAAGGCTATTTATGGGCTGAAGCAGTCTCCTAGAGCTTGGTACAGAAAGCTTAGTACAACTCTCAATGGGAGAGGGTTCAGGAAGTCTGAACTAGATCATACACTCTTCACACTGGTCGGACCATCAGGGATCATAGTGGTTTTGGTGTATGTGGATGATTTGATTATCACAGGGAGTGATAAGGCTGGGATTAAAGCCACCAAAGAGTTTCTCAAGTCTGTGTTTGATATTAAGGACTTGGGAGAAATGAAGTATTTTTTGGGGATTGAGATATGCAGATCCAAGGAGGGTTTGTTTATGTCTCAAAGGAAGTACACTATGGATATGCTGAAGGAGACTGATGTGCTTGGAGGAAAGATAGCTAAGACACCTCTTGAGGAAGGGTATAAGGTCTTGCATGAGGGGGAGGTTGAAGAGAACCAGTTGTTTGAGGATGCTAAGCTGTATAGGAGGATGGTTGGTAAGCTGATCTACTTGACTATCACCAGACCTGATATATGCTTTGCTGTGAATCAAGTGAGCCAGCATATGCAGGCTCCAAAGGTACATCACTGGAAGATGGTTGATAGGATACTGAGGTATTTGAGTGGCTCGCATGGACAAGGAGTTTGGATGGGTTGCAATGGCAGTACAGAAGTGGTGGGCTATTGTGATGCTGATTGGACAGAAGATAGAGTGGACAGGAGATCAACTACTGGCTATTGTACATTCATTGGAGGGAACCTGGTTACTTGGAAGAGTAAGAAGCAGAAGGTCATCTCCTGTTCAAGTGCAGAGGCTGAGTGTAGAGCTATGTTGAAGCTGACAAACGAGTTGGTGTGGATCAAGGGTATCTTGAAGCATCTGGAGATTGAGCAGAGTACTCCTATGACAATGCACTGTGACAATCAAGCAGCTATTCACATTGCTTCTAACTCAGTCTTTCATGAGAGGACAAAGCATATAGAAGTTGATTGCCACAAGGTGAGGCAGATGATTATCCTAGGAGTGATACTGCCTTGTTATACAAGAAGTGAAGACCAGCTTGCAGATGTGTTTACTAAGGCAGCGAGATTAAAGACAATGGAGTCCATACTATCCAGGCTTGGACTCATTGATCTTACTCCCAGGAGCTGATCCCCTCGTCATGAGATCTCCACTCTTTTTCCCTCATCAAAGTTTTATCCCATTGGGTTTTCTTTGATGAGGTTTTTAATGAGGGAAGATCTCATGGCAATCCAAGCCTGACTTGTTTCACATGGTCAAGCTTGAGGGGGAGTGTTAAGTTGGAGATCAGGAAGTAAATGTTGAGAAGAGGTGATAAAGAGTGGATACATTGATAGAGGAAGAGTATTGGGGCAGTCAATAACTTTAGAGATTTACCACAGTAACTTTAGTTTTACTGTGGTAACTAAGTTAAAGGCTTGGGAAGTTACCTTGGATCCTTTTGGTAAAGAGAATCACGCCCAAGAGGAGTCTGGATAAGGGAGGAGGTGTTTGGATAAGGTCTGGTCATAGCTGGAAAGGAAAAACACCTTTACAGCCTGTCCAAGCATGTGAAGCCTCTCAGCCAAGTATTTCAAACCAGAATGGCCAGCTAGCTTTGACTACACATGCTTTGAGTCCCATTTCGAAATCCCCTTTGTATTAGTCTTATCTCTTCATATATAACTTGTATCTGAGACATTAAATCAATTAATGGAGTTTTGAGTCTCTATCTTATCCTTTATTCTCTCTAATCTCTTAATCTCTTTAATCTTACACAAATCAGTCAGATTCATTCTTAAACACACTTTAAAACACAAAAGTGTTTAGAGAAGTGAAGTTTGTGGAAGAAAAAGGATATTATGAGGAGCAGATTCAAGAAGATTTGAAAGATCTCACTTCGGATAGTGCTGCAACCTTGAGGATAATATTAGAAGGACTTGGAATCAAGATGGATCAAGAACAACAAGAAGTGAGAGGCACTACACCAATACCGGATCATCAGACGTCCAATCTTGAACATGAGGGGGGGAATGGAACAGAAACTCAAACTCAAAGTCATGAAGAGAGTTCTGGTTCTCATGATCAAGCTGTGGAGTCAAATGATCAACAAGAAGGAGCTGAATCAAGTCAGCTAAGGGATGAAGGAGCTGAAGCAAGTCAGCCAAGAGAAGAAACATCTGAAACTAGTACACAAGAAGATGTACAAGACATGGAGTTACCGGCGCAAGAAGGGCCAGTGTTGAGAAGAAGTACAAGACTGAGAAAGGATCCTTCCAGTTTGGTAAACACAAGAGTGTACTACAATGCTCAAGCTGTGAAGCATCCTACTCAGGCCGTGTCTTCTTTCTCCCAATATCCAGAAGCACATTGTGCATTCATGGTAAACTTAGATGAGAATCACATTCCAAGAAGCTATGAAGAGGCAATGGAGGATAAGGAATGGAAGGAATCAGTAGGAGCTGAGGCAGGAGCTATGATAAAGAATGATACATGGTATGAGAGTGAACTACCAAAAGGGAAGAAGGCAGTATCTAGTAGATGGATCTTCACAATCAAATACAAGGCTGATGGGCAGATTGAGAGGAAGAAGACTAGATTAGTAGCAAGAGGGTTCACTCAAACATATGGAGAGGATTACATTGAGACATTTGCACCAGTAGCCAAGTTACATACCATTAGAATTGTACTAAGCTTGGCGGTTAACCTTGGATGGGGATTGTGGCAAATGGATGTGAAGAATGCATTCTTACAAGGAGAACTTGAGGATGAAGTCTACATGTATCCTCCACCAGGTCTTGAACATCTAGTGAAGAGAGGGAATGTACTGAGGCTAAAGAAGGCTATCTATGGGTTGAAGCAATCACCAAGAGCTTGGTACAAAAAGTTGAGCACAACTCTGAACGGCCGAGGTTTTAAGAAGTCAGAATTGGACCACACTCTCTTTACCCTCACTACTCCCTCAGGTATGGTTGCTCTCCTTGTGTATGTGGATGATATCATTATCGCAGGGAGTGATAAGGAAGGTATCAAAGCAACCAAGGAGTTTCTAAAGTCTATGTTTGAAATAAAAGACTTGGGAGAAATGAAATACTTTCTTGGAATTGAGATTTGTAGATCCAAGGAAGGTCTGTTCATGTCCCAAAGGAAGTATACACTTGATCTTTTGAAAGGTGCAGGTGCTTATGGAGGCAAGACAGCAAGGATGCCAATGGAAGATGGCTACAAAGTACCAAGAGAGGGGGAGATTGAAGACAGCAAGCCATTTCATGATCCTAAACTCTATAGAAAACTTGTTGGCAAATTGATTTGTCTTACCATCACAAGACCTGATATATGCTTCGCTGTGAATCAGGTGAGTCAACACATGCAGCTTCCCAAGGAACATCATTGGCGTATGGTGGAGAGGCTGCTGATGTATCTGAATGGCTCGCCAGATCAAGGAGTATGGATGGGGTGCAATGGAAGCACAGAAGTGGTGGGCTATTGTGATGCTGATTGGGCAGGTGATAGAGCTGACAGGAGATCAACAACCGGCTATTGCACATTCATTGGAGGCAACTTGGTGACTTGGAAGAGTAAGAAACAGAAGGTGGTGTCATGCTCAAGTGCAGAAGCTGAGTATAGAGCTATGCTGAAGCTTACAAACGAGCTAGTTTGGATCAAGGGCATCTTGAAGCATTTGGAGATAGATCAAGACACTCCAATGACAATGCATTGTGACAACCAGGCCGCCATTCACATAGCCTCCAACTCGGTGTTCCATGAGAGGACAAAGCACATTGAGGTTGATTGCCACAAGGTGAGGCAGATGATTGTCCTAGGAGTCATCTTGCCATGTTATACTAGGAGTGAAGATCAGTTGGCTGATGTATTCACCAAGGCTGCAAGGCAAAAGACAATGGAGTCCATTCATATTAGATTGGGCCTCATTGATCTTGGGAAGAGAAGCAGCTGATCCCCTTAGTCATGAGATCTTTACTCTTTTTCCCTCATTAAGGTTTTATCCAATGGGTTTTCCTTAGTGAGGTTTTTAATGAGGAAGATCTCATGGCTGTCCAAGCTTAGACTTTCACAAAGCTAAGCTTGAGGGGGAGTGTTGAGATAAGGAGTGTTAAGTGAAGAATGGAGATAAGGTTTGAGTAGAATGAATAGGAGGAAGGATAGGAAGGTTTGGGAGCTTTGGGATCAGCCAGTCCGTACAAGGCCGTACATGGCCGTACATGGCCGGACAGTCAGTACAAAATGGGATCAACCAAAGCTTAACCAAACCTTACCATAAGTTATCCGAGTTACTTAAGTAAAGAGGAGAAGTTACCTTAGCCTTTGTGGGATGGATCAGACCGTTGGAAAGGATAAGGGAGTCTTGGACAGGCTGGCACAGCTGGAAAAGCAAAAGCAAAAGGCATGAGCTAGCTAAGGAAGGCTCACACGCGCGGCTCACATCATTGGATGATTTTGAAATGGTCATTGGCTCCACATGCTTATCTTATCCTCTTGTTTACGAAAACCCTAAGCTCTCTTCTTATAAATATGTAAACACTCTCATTAATAAGATCAAGCAAGTCATTTTGAGTCTTTCTCTTAGTCTTTAGTCTCCATGATCTCTTAGTAGTCTCTTAATCTCATTTTAGACTCTTATCTTCTCCAAATCTATTCTAATCTTTCCTAAATACTCAGATTACTCTAAACATTGCTAAAACTAATAAATGTTACCAGGTGTTATGTTTAAAAATAATGAATGTGAAGCATGTTTATTGGGTAAACATTGTAGAACTGTTTTCCAAAAGTCTAGTACTATTTATGAAAACTGTTTTGATATTGTGCATTTTGATGTATGGACTGCTCCTTGTTTATCTAGAGAAAGTTATAAGTACTTTGTAACATTCATTGATGAAAAATCTAAATACACCTGGATAACACTCATTAAAACAAAAGATAGTGTGCTTGAAGCATTTAAGAACTTTCAATGCTATGTGACTAACCAATATAATGCCAAGCTTAAGATTTTCAGATCTGATAATGGTGGTGAGTATACAAGAAGACTATTTAAGCAACACTTAGCTCATCATGGGATTCTTCACCAAACTAGCTGTCCCTATACTCCTCAGCAGAATGGTGTGGCAGAAAGGAAGAACCGACATCTTATGGAAGTTGCTCGGTCCATGATGTTTCAAAGCAATGTTCCTAAGAGCTATTGGAGTGATGCAGTCATGTCTGCGTGCTATCTGATTAATAGGATACCGACCAGAGTGTTGCAAGATCAGTCTCCATTTGAAGTTCTTAACAAGATCAAGCCATCCCTAAACCACTTGAGAGTGTTTGGTTGTGTAAGCTATGTGATGGTACCGGGAGAGATGAGAAACAAGCTTGAGCCAAAGAGTATAAGAACTATGTTCATTGGATACTCATCATCTCAGAAGGGATACAAGTGCATTGATCCAAAGACAAGAAGAGTACATGTATCTAGAGAAGTAAAGTTCATGGAGGGTAAGGGATACTATGAAGAGCGGAGCTGGGAGGATTTGAAAGATCTATCTCGGGATTCTGATAAGGCTGCGAGCCTTAGGATCATATTGGAAGGTCTTGGGATCAATCTAACCCAGGATCAAGGAGGACGGAACACATCTAGTTCTCCTGAAGCTGAAGGAACATCCCACTCTAATCATGAGAGGGGGAATGAAACTGAAGAAGCAAGCCATCCAAAAGAAGGCTTGAGAGACCCTGATCAGTGTGTGATGATGCAAGATGAAGGGGTTGAGGCAATGGGTGAACCAGAACCTGAAGAAAGTTTACAAGAAAAGGAAGACAATGTGCAACAGCAAGAAGAACAGCAAGAAGAAACTGAACCAGTCTCAGTCTCATCAAGGGATAATATCCCGGCTGAAGCACCGCTAAGGAGAAGCACACGGTTGAAGAAGGATGCTTCCAACTGGGTAAACACTATAAGTTTTAGAGAATCTGAGTTTGATATAAGGAAAGAAAGAGATTAGAAAGAGTCTAGAGGTGATTTAGGACGAGTTTAGCTAAGAGTTCAGTGTATGATCATGATTGGAGCCTTTGAGTCTAAGAGAGTGTTTTGGTGTCAAGAACTATCTGATCTTATTAATCATGAGTGTCTACAATATATAGAGAGGCTACAATAGGTTAAGGGTTTCGCAAATGGTCACTATTGTAAGGGATAAGGAGTTGCTTTAATTTAAACTCTCCAATAAGCTTCTCCTTTGTGATAAAGCACCTTTAGCCTTATCCAGCTCTTGACAGCCTGGCTAAGCTCTTCCTTATCCTCTCCAAACGGTCACACGAGCCAGTAGTTACCCCAAGTAACTTCTCCTTTCACTCGTAAGTTACTTGATCATGGTAACTTCAATCTGGTCGAGGTGTGGGTGACTTTAACCGGTACGGCCTGTACGGTCAGTACGGATGGTACGGCTTGGGTCGACTCCAACTCTCCCATTTCCTTTCCTTTACTCTATCTTAGCCTCATTATCTCATGACTTCATTTCAACACTCCCCCTCAAGCTTAGCTTTGTGAAAGTCTAAGCTTGGATAGCCATGAGATCTTCCTCATTAAAAACCTTACCAAAGAAAACCCATTGGGACAAAACCTTGATAAGGAAAAGAGTAAAGACCTCATAGCTAAGGGGCTTAGCTCCTTCTTGTGAGATCAATGAGTCCTAGCCGGCTATGAATGGACTCAATTGTCTTCTGCCTTGCTGCCTTTGTGAACACATCTGCTAGCTGATCTTCACTTCGCGTGTAACATGGTAAGATGACTCCAAGAAGAATCATTTGCCTCACCTTGTGACAATCTACTTCAATGTGCTTGGTTCTCTCATGGAAGACTGAGTTGGTGGCAATGTGTATAGCAGCCTGGTTGTCGCAATGCATGGTCACTGGAGTGGATTGAATAATCTCCAAGTGCTTCAGTATCCCTTTGATCCATACAAGCTCATTAGTCAGCTTCAGCATGGCTCGGTATTCAGCTTCAGCACTTGAGCATGAGACCACCTTCTGCTTCTTACTCTTCCAAGTTACTAAGTTCCCTCCAATGAATGTGCAGTAGCCGGTTGTGGACCTTCTATCTGCTCTATCTCCTGCCCAATCCGCATCACAGTAGCCTACAACTTCAGTACTCCCATTACACCCCATCCACACTCCTTGATCAGCTGAGCCATTAAGATACATCAAGAGCCGGTTCACCATTCCCCAATGATGTTCTTTTGGAACTTGCATATGCTGACTCACCTGATTCACAGCAAAACAAATATCAGGACGTGTGATGGTTAGGTATATGAGCTTACCCACTAGCTTTCTATAAAGCTTTGCATCCTTGAATGGTGGACTGTCTTCAATCTCCCCCTCACGTGGAACCTTGTATCCATCTTCCAAGGGAGTCTTGGCCGTCTTTCCATCAAGCTTACCTGCATCTTTCAACAGATCAAGTGTATACTTTCTTTGGGATAGAAACAAACCTTCCTTGGATCTACATATCTCAATCCCAAGGAAGTATTTCATCTCTCCCAAGTCTTTAATCTCAAAAACAGATTTAAGAAAGTCTTTAGTGGCTTGTATCTCTTCTTTATCACTACCTGTTATAATGATGTCATCTACATATACAAGTAGAACGACAATACCTGAAGGTGTGTTGAGTGTAAAGAGAGTATGATCAAGCTCTGACTTCCTAAAGCCTCTTCCATTCAGAGTTGTGCTCAACTTGTTGTACCATGCCCTTGGTGATTGTTTCAGACCATAGATAGCTTTCTTTAGTCTGAGAACATTCCCTTTCTTCACCAAGTGCTCTAGACCAGGAGGAGGTAACATATACACTTCATCTTCTAGTTCTCCTTGTAGGAATGCATTCTTTACATCCATTTGCCACAAGCCCCACTCAAGATTCACCGCAAGTGATAGGACAATCCTGATGGTATGTAGCTTAGCAACTGGCGCAAATGTGTCTATATAATCCTCTCCATATGTTTGAGTGAATCCTCTTGCAACCAAACGAGTCTTCTTTCTATCAATCTGTCCATTTGCTTGGTACTTGATTGTAAAGATCCATCTACTAGACACTGCTCTCTTTCCTTTAGGTAACTCACTCTCATACCAAGTGTCATTCTTGATCATTGCATTGGATTCAGCTCTCACTGATTCCCTCCACTCCTTGTCCTTCATGGCTTCCTCATATGACTTTGGTACATGGCTCTCATCTAAGCTTACCATAAAGGCACAATGTTCTTCTGGATAATGAGCAAAGGAACACACAGCTTGAGAGGGATGTTCCACAGCCTGGGCATTGTAGTACACTCTCGTGTTTACCCAGTTGGAACTATCCTTTCTCACTCTGGTGCTTCTTCTCAATGGCTGCACCGCCGGCTCTGGTTCAGGTTCAGTTGTAGTTGCATTAGTTTCCTCCTCTTGATCTTGGCTTGGTACCTCCCTATCTTCCTGCATCATACTTTGATCATGATCACCTGAGCCTTCTTGATCATGGCTTTCAACATGTACTTCAGCTGGTTCAGGTGTGTTTTTCCCCCCATGATCTACATTTGATGCCTCGGTAGGTTGTGTGGTTGTTGTACTGCGTCTCTCCTTCGGATCCTGGGTAGTATGTATCCCAAGCCCCTCTAGAATACTTCTAAGGCTGGCCGCTCTATCTGACTCTCTTGTCAACTCTAGCAGCTCATCTTGATTCTTTTCCTCATAGAACCCCTTAGCTTCAATGAACTTTACATCTCTAGAGACTAGAACTCTTCGAGTAGTAGGATCATAGCACTTGTAACCCTTTTGAGTAGTAGAGTAGCCAACAAACATAGCTCTTGTGCTGGTTGCTTCAAGCTTGTTTCTCAACTCTTTTGGCCTAAGGACAAAGCATAGACATCCAAAGATTCGCATATGCTCCAATGATGGCTTGTACTTGTTCAAGGCTTCAAAAGGAGACTGATCATGTAGAATCTTAGTTGGGATCCGGTTGATTAGATAACAAGATGTAGCCACAGCATCACTCCAAAACCTCTTAGGAACATTTGCTTGAAACATCATTGACCTTGCCACCTCCATGAGATGCCTATTCTTTCTCTCAGCCACTCCATTTTGCTGAGGAGTATAAGGACAACTCGTTTGGTGTAGTATCCCATGTTGTGCTAGATGTTGCTTGAAGGCTTGACCAGTGTATTCCCCACCATTATCTGATCTCAAAATTTTAATCTTGGCATTGTAATGGTTAGTCACATAGTTATGAAAATTCTTAAAAGCTTCAAGCACCCTATCTTTGGTTTGAATAAGTGTTATCCAGGTGTATTTCGATTTTTCATCTATGAATGTGACAAAGTATTTAAAACTATCCCTAGACAAGCAAGGAGCAGTCCAAACATCAGAGTGAATTAGATCAAAGCATTTGTCATAAACAGTAGATGAAATGGGAAACACAGTTTTACAATGCTTGCCTAAAATGCAAGCTTCACAATCCTTATTTTCAAATACCACACCTGGTAACATTAAGTTTAAAGCCCTAACATGGGGATGACCTAGTCTAGCATGCCACAATGCATTTTTATTCATCATAGAAGCAGAAGTAAATGAGCATAAGTAATCAGAAACAGGAGCTAGTTCTTCAAGTAAATATAAATCTCCCTTGGTAACTCCTTTTCCAATCAATTGGCTGCTCTCAATATCCTGAAACTTCACATCATTAGGACTAAATATAACATTGCAATTAAGATCTGTAGTACACTTCTTTACAGATAATAGATTTGATGTGAAGTCAGGCATATAAAATGCTTTAGAGTCTTTATCAAACAATTTTAGCTTGCCAATTCCTCTAATTGGGATTTTATCTCCATTTGCAATCATGACATGTCCATTTGTAGGTTCAATGTCTCTAATCAAACTAGTATCACTAATCATATGATGAGAAGCTCCTGAATCAACTACCAATGGTTTAAACAGATTGTGTGCAATATGAGACTGTCCTAGTATGCTAGTAGGTTTATAAGCAATGCTTGAATGATCAGGTTCTCTAGCAATACTACACGATTCATATGATGCACCAAAGGAGTAACCAAGAGTACCAAGTGTGTTACCATTCTCCTTTAGCATTTTGATGAGGGAGTCAATGTCTGATCTCCTTAGGTACTCGTTCTCACGGTTGTTCTGAAGGCTTGGCTGAGGTGTGTAAGTCACCAGGGCCTTGCTATCTCCAGGCTCACGTGTCCCGCCCTCTCCAGCTTGGCCTGAGCTCCCAGCAACACTTGAACTTCCCGGCTCACTTCCAGCATACGAGACATTGGCTCTCCCATCTTTTTCTCTTGAGAACTTGGCCGGCTTCAGATGAGGATGCAAGATCCAGCACTGGTTCTTCTTGTGACCTTGTCTCTTGCAATGATCACAATTTCCCGTGAACTTCTTTGCATCATACTGGTTAGAGCTTGCACGGTTTGCTTGCGGAACCTCAGCTTGGTTTGCAAGTGTGATCTCTCCTTTCCCTCCAAAGAGACCAATAGAACCTTCCTCCTTCTGAACTTGTGCACACACGTCCTCAAGGTCAGGTAACTTCCCGGACCTCAGGATGTGTTTGATGAGGCTGTTGTAGCTTGGATTCAACGTGAGTAGCAACCCAAACACCTTGTCCTGCTCGCGTCTCTCAGCCAGCTCATCTAGGTTGGTTGTGCCTGGCCTCAGCATCTCCAGTTCAGACCACAAGGCTCTGAACCTCCCAAGGTGCTTAGTAAACTCCATGTCCTCCTGTGTCAAGCTGTTGATAGCACGTTTCACTTCAAACACACGGCTCAAGTTTGAGATGTTACCATAAACCTTCTTTAGCGTGTCCCAAAGATCCTTTGCTGTCTCACAGTAGCTGTATGCCTCCAGGATAGACACTTCAAGAGACCGTTGGAGTATGGACATCACCAGCTGATCATCTTGCTCCCACTTCTCTTCATCGCACTCGACAATCTCCTTGTCGCCTTCATAAGTAATGAGCTTTGGGGCTTCACTCTGTGTGATGTGTCCCCATAAACCCTTACTCCCCACTGCTGTCTTCACCAAACGAGACCACAAAAGGTAGTTACCCCCCTTGAGAGTAACCGGAACCACTGCCTTGTTGCTTTCCATTTCAGAATCACTCGGATGAAAGCTAAGCGGCTGATGTGTTCTTGAGTGTTCTAGTACTCAAACCCAGATTATGATGAACCTGGCTCTGATACCATATAAGTTTTAGAGAATCTGAGTTTGATATAAGGAAAGAAAGAGATTAGAAAGAGTCTAGAGGTGATTTAGGACGAGTTTAGCTAAGAGTTTAGTGTATGATCATGATTGAGAGCCTTTGAGTCTAAGAGAGTGTTTTGGTGTCAAGAACTATCTGATCTTATTAATCATGAGTGTCTACAATATATAGAGAGGCTACAATAGGTTAAGGGTTTCGCAAATGGTCACTATTGTAAGGGATAAGGAGTTGCTTTAATTTAAACTCTCCAATAAGCTTCTCCTTTGTGATAAAGCACCTTTAGCCTTATCCAGCTCTTGACAGCCTGGCTAAGCTCTTCCTTATCCTCTCCAAACGGTCACACGAGCCAGTAGTTACCCCAAGTAACTTCTCCTTTCACTCTTAAGTTACTTGATCATGGTAACTTCAATCTGGTCGAGGTGTGGGTGACTTTAACCGGTACGGCCTGTACGGTCAGTACGGATGGTACGGCTTGGGTCGACTCCAACTCTCCCATTTCCTTTCCTCTACTCTCTATCTTAGCCTCATTATCTCATGACTTCATTTCAACAAACAGAAGAGTGTACTACAATGCCCAGGCTGTGGAGTATGAGATTTAAGAGTCTAGGATGTGTGTGTGAAGAACAAGCCTTGAAATGGTGAAGAAAGAATCTGATGAAACTAGTATGAACTTAGATCAGAAACAAAGAGACTTTGAGAGATTAAGAGATTAGAGACTAAGAAAGGGAGAGATTAAGGGAATCTAATCAAGAACACACTTTTATAATTATGAAGGAGATGGGAAAACCCCCATACTCTCTTAAGAGTTACAAATTCGTCCATAATAGCTTATTTATAAGCTTTACAATGTTTTCTCATCAGAAACCTAAATCTAATGGCTGATAAATGACTTAAGAGATGAATGGACAGGATGGAGTCTTTTGGGAAGGTTTGGGACGTGATGAATCTGATTGAATGATTCAAATCTGGTCAAAGGGAAGGCTGCTCTCTCATTGGCTCCTTATAGGCTCCCATGTATCTTCCCACTTCTTTGGCTAGATACATGGTCTCCTTTGCCTTCACTTTACAGCTAATGCCAGCTCATGACAGCCTGACCTTATCCACACACGTCCATAAGCTCAGCTGGATCAGGTTGCCTCTCTTCATGCTGAACCGGCACCCTATCTTTGCACTTCTTTATTTTAGGTTGATCCGGAGCAAGTACGGTTGATGGTACGGACCGCCTGTCCGTACCGCGCCCTAAGTTTGCACATCTCACCCAAACATCTCCAATGGTTGAGTGTGATCAGGTTCTGGGTCACCCTAAGTTTGCACGGTTCATCCGTACCGTCAGTACCGTCTGAACCTCGGGACGCCCTATCTTTGCACCATCACCCAACTATCTCCAAATGGTGTCTAAGTCCCTCCTGGACTCAAACCCTATCTTTGCACAGCCTTCATGACACTTCTAGACTTCTCTAAACCTTCATGAAGCCTTGATAGACAATCTCTTAAGATCTTGTCCCTATTCTTGCTCAAGACACAAACTCAACCCAACTCCTCCTTTGTCTCCATTTCTTTCTTCAAGTCAACACTCCCCCTCAAGCTTGACTTTAGCTGATCCTAAGTCAAGCTTGGAACCTTGAAGAACTTCCTCATTAAAAACCTCACCAAGGAAAACCCTTTGGGACAAAACCTTGATGAGGGAAAAAGAGTAAAGTCTCCAAGGCCTAGGGATTGGCCAGTGAGTCTTTGTGCCTTACCAACAATGTAAGGGACACAAAGACTCTGGATCATGGCCTCTTCATTCTTCCCACGCCTTGTACTCTCCTTACTGCCTGATCTTGGTCTCTCCCCCTTTCACCTAACCTCTTGTTAGGTTGAAGTGCTCGGACACACCAGATCAGCCTCTTCTTGGAGATACAACACTCTTGCTGAGTCTTGGCTGCTTCTTCTTCTTCTAGAGTCGCCACCTTTTTGCTGGAACTACATGAGGATGCTTCAGCCACTATCCAATCACCTCAACACTTGAAGCCGCCTTGGACATTGCTTCTTCATCCTTCATCATACTTCCCAACAGGTTGCTTCCTCTTCTAGAATAACCACCAAGCTCATTCTGATCATGTAAGCTTCAACACTCCCCCTCAAGCTTGAGACTCTCACAGGAACAAGCTTGAACGGATGGCTTCATGATCAACACACACACACCATTGCAGCCTCTTCTTGAACTCGCCATCTTGAATGGAATGCTTGTGGAAGCCTCAGCTATCTCTTCAACCACCTCACACTAGAAGCCGCCTTGATAGAGTAGCCTTAATCTTCTCACAGCCAAGAGTACTCTATCTTAGTTTGAGTACTCTCTTGAATAGACTCGCCACAGCCTAAACCCGGATGGCTCCTTCTTCAGGTGCTTGCAATGGACTTCTTGGATCGCCTAGGAAGCTCACTCAACTCCCCTCCTCAAGCTTGGCCTAATCTAGGTTCAAGCTTGAAGTGAGCTTCAGTGAGACTTCACACCAGTGGCGCCATATCACACTAGTAACCACTCTCCATTGCACACACAATGGGCAACAAGTCTTCCTCTTATACTCGGATGGATGGTGAGCAAAGAACACTTCTTGTGAACCTGAAACATCACTCAAACTCCAGCAAAGATAAGACACAATAGTATTGGGATCAATCCTTGATTAATCATCAAGTTTGATTCCCAAATATCACAAGCATTGCAACAGATTAAACAAGTCATTTTCAAGTTCTAATCTTTGCAAGCAAACTCTCTAAGCACAAGCCTGATCTTAACAGATTCAATACAAGCTACTTAGGCAATTTTTAAAGCTTCTTTACTCAGCAATTTAGACATGAATCTAATGCTTCAATGTAAAACAGCCACAAGACAGTATGCAATAACTTTAAAACGGTTTCAATCCATGTATGCAAGCAGATTTAAGCAATCACAACAAGCATCACTATGAACCTTAGTTAAGCACTACTATCAACAACCAATATCAGACCCAATGCATAACCTTAGGTGATCTCATTTCATGAAAGCAATCAGGTTTAGACAACTTCTAACTCCCTAACAAGCCTCACTAGAATCAGGGTTAAGCATTTTTAAACTTTTCAACCACCAAACAAGACCTTTTAAGCATTATGGGACAGATTCTAAATTCATTTCATTTCATTTAGCAATCTTTAATATATCCTCAAGTTTTCAATCACAACACCACATCACAATCAGTTTAATATAATTTTCAGTTCAAATACTCAAGCTTTATACAAGAGAAAGAGATTTCCTTACAGCCAAGGAACTAGTATTAGTTCCTTGAAACTCCTTAGTACATGGCAAGATCTGAGCTGTTGGTGTCGACCCCAACATCTCCTGCTTCCATGGACCTTCCTCTTGAACCCACCATGTCAAAGAGACCACCTTTCTTCATGAGAATCACCATGAGACTCGCCTGGATCTGGTTTGTTGAAGAGGCTAGCTAGACCGCTTCATAACCTTTGCTTCCAAGGCCTTCTATCTTCAAGGGTGGACATGAGAACGTGGAGAACAACCAGAGACAGCTACTGGACGCCATGTATGAGCCCACCTTCTTCTTGGAGAGGTTTTACAGCAGGCTGAACATGAAGCTTCTTCTTGGTTTGGAAATGACATGGGAGAAGCCTTGAGCTTAGCGGAAGCTTGAACCAAGTTCTAATGAACCTGGCTCTGATACCATATGAGATATTAAGAGTCTAGGATGTGTGTGTGAAGAACAAGCCTCTTAGGGCAGAATAGAGTCTTGAAATGGTGAAGAAAGAATCTGATGAAACTAGTATGAACTTAGATCAGAAACAAAGAGACTTTGAGAGATTAAGAGATTAGAGACTAAGAAAGGGAGAGATTAAGGGAATCTGATCAAGAACACACTTTTATAATTATGAAGGAGATGGGAAAACCCCCATACTCTCTTAAGAGTTACAAATTCGTCCATAATAGCTTATTTATAAGCTTTACAATGTTTTCTCATCAGAAACCTAAATCTAATGGCTGATAAATGACTTAAGAGATGAATGGACAGGATGGAGTCTTTTGGGAAGGTTTGGGACGTGATGAATCTGATTGAATGATTCAAATCTGGTCAAAGGGAAGGCTGCTCTCTCATTGGCTCCTTATAGGCTCCCATGTATCTTCCCACTTCTTTGGCTAGATACATGGTCTCCTTTGCCTTCACTTTACAGCTAATGCCAGCTCATGACAGCCTGACCTTATCCACACACGTCCATAAGCTCAGCTGGATCAGGTTGCCTCTCTTCATGCTGAACCGGCACCCTATCTTTGCACTTCTTTATTTCAGGTTGATCCGGAGCAAGTACGGTTGATGGTACGGACCGCCTGTCCGTACCGCGCCCTAAGTTTGCACATCTCACCCAAACATCTCCAATGGTTGAGTGTGATCAGGTTCTGGGTCGCCCTAAGTTTGCACGGTTCGTCCGTACCGTCAGTACCGTCTGAACCTCGGGACGCCCTATCTTTGCACCATCACCCAACTATCTCCAAATGGTGTCTAAGTCCCTCCTGGACTCAAACCCTATCTTTGCACAGCCTTCATGACACTTCTAGACTTCTCTAAACCTTCATGAAGCCTTGATAGACAATCTCTTAAGATCTTGTCCCTATTCTTGCTCAAGACCCAAACTCAACCCAACTCCTCCTTTGTCTCCATTTCTTTCTTCAAGTCAACACTCCCCCTCAAGCTTGACTTTAGCTGATCCTAAGTCAAGCTTGGAACCTTGAAGAACTTCCTCATTAAAAACCTCACCAAGGAAAACCCTTTGGGACAAAACCTTGATGAGGGAAAAAGAGTAAAATCTCCAAGGCCTAGGGATTGGCCAGTGAGTCTTTGTGCCTTACCAACAATGTAAGGGACACAAAGACTCTGGATCATGGCCTCTTCATTCTTCCCACGCCTTGTACTCTCCTTACTGCCTGATCTTGGTCTCTCCCCCTTTCACTTAACCTCTTGTTAGGTTGAAGTGCTCGGACACACCAGATCAGCCTCTTCTTGGAGATACAACACTCTTGCTGAGTCTTGGCTGCTTCTTCTTCTTCTAGAGTCGCCACCTTGTTGCTGGAACTACATGAGGATGCTTCAGCCACTCTCCAATCACCTCAACACTTGAAGCCGCCTTGGACATTGCTTCTTCATCCTTCATCATACTTCCCAACAGGTTGCTTCCTCTTCTAGAATAACCACCAAGCTCATTCTGATCATGTAAGCTTCAACACTCCCCCTCAAGCTTGAGACTCTCACAGGAACAAGCTTGAACGGATGGCTTCATGATCAACACACACACACCATTGCAGCCTCTTCTTGAACTCGCCATCTTGAATGGAATGTGGAAGCCTCAGCTATCTCTTCAACCACCTCACACTAGAAGCCGCCTTGATAGAGTAGCCTTAATCTTCTCACAGCCAAGAGTACTCTGTCTTAGTTTGAGTACTCTCTTGAATAGACTCACCACAGCCTAAACCCGGATGGCTCCTTCTTCAGGTGCTTGCAATGGACTTCTTGGATCGCCTAGGAAGCTCACTCAACTCCCCTCCTCAAGCTTGGCCTAATCTAGGTTCAAGCTTGAAGTGAGCTTCAGTGAGACTTCACACCAGTGGCGCCATATCACACTAGTAACCACTCTCCATTGCACATACAATGGGCAACAAGTCTTCCTCTTATACTCGGATGGATGGTGAGCAAAGAACACTTCTTGTGAACCTGAAACATCACTCAAACTCCAGCAAAGATAAGACATAATAGTATTGGGATCAATCCTTGATTAATCATCAAGTTTGATTCCCAAATATCACAAGCATTGCAACAGATTAAACAAGTCAATTTCAAGTTCTAATCTTTGCAAGCAAACTCTCTAAGCACAAGCATGATCTTAACAGATTCAATACAAGCTACTTAGGCAATTTTTAAAGCTTCTTTACTCAGCAATTTAGACATGAATCTAATGCTTCAATGTAAGACAGCCACAAGACAGTATGCAATAACTTTAAAACGGTTTCAATCCATGTATGCAAGCAGATTTAAGCAATCACAACAAGCATCACTATGAACCTTAGTTAAGCACTACTATCAACAACCAATATCAGACCCAATGCATAACCTTAGGTGATCTCATTTCATGAAAGCAATCAGGTTTAGACAACTTCTAACTCCCTAACAAGCCTCACTAGAATCAGGGTTAAGCATTTTTAAACTTTTCAACCACCAAACAAGACTTTTTAAGCATTATGGGACAGATTCTAAATTCATTTCATTTCATTTAGCAATCTTTAATATATCCTCAAGTTTTCAATCACAACACCACATCACAATCAGTTTAATATAATTTTCAGTTCAAATACTCAAGCTTTATACAAGAGAAAGAGATTTCCTTACAGCCAAGGAACTAGTGTTAGTTCCTTGAAACTCCTTAGTACATGGCAAGATCTGAGCTGTTGGTGTCGACCCCAACATCTCCTGCTTCCATAGACCTTCCTCTTGAACCCACCATGTCAAAGAGACCACCTTTCTTCATGAGAATCACCATGAGACTCGCCTGGATCTGGTTTGTTGAAGAGGCTAGCTAGACCGCTTCATAACCTTTGCTTCCAAGGCCTTCTATCTTCAAGGGTGGACACGAGAACGTGGAGAACAACCAGAGACAGCTACTGGACGCCATGTATGAGCCCACCTTCTTCTTGGAGAGGTTTTACAGCAGGCTGAACATGAAGCTTCTTCTTGGTTTGGAAATGACATGGGAGAAGCCTTGAGCTTAGCGGAAGCTTGAACCAAGTTCTAATGAACCTGGCTCTGATACCATATGAGATATTAAGAGTCTAGGATGTGTGTGTGAAGAACAAGCCTCTTAGGGCAGAATAGAGTCTTGAAATGGTGAAGAAAGAATCTGATGAAACTAGTATGAACTTAGATCAGAAACAAAGAGACTTTGAGAGATTAAGAGATTAGAGACTAAGAAAGGGAGAGATTAAGGAAATCTGATCAAGAACACACTTTTATAATTATGAAGGAGATGGGAAAACCCCCATACTCTCTTAAGAGTTACAAATTCGTCCATAATAGCTTATTTATAAGCTTTACAATGTTTTCTCATCAGAAACCTAAATCTAATGGCTGATAAATGACTTAAGAGATGAATGGACAGGATGGAGTCTTTTGGGAAGGTTTGGGACGTGATGAATCTGATTGAATGATTCAAATCTGGTCAAAGGGAAGGCTGCTCTCTCATTGGCTCCTTATAGGCTCCCATGTATCTTCCCACTTCTTTGGCTAGATACATGGTCTCCTTTGCCTTCACTTTACAGCTAATGCCAGCTCATGACAGCCTGACCTTATCCACACACGTCCATAAGCTCAGCTGGATCAGGTTGCCTCTCTTCATGCTGAACCGGCACCCTATCTTTGCACTTCTTTATTTCAGGTTGATCCGGAGCAAGTACGGTTGATGGTACAGACCGCCTGTCCGTACCGCGCCCTAAGTTTGCACATCTCACCCAAACATCTCCAATGGTTGAGTGTGATCAGGTTCTGGGTCGCCCTAAGTTTGCACGGTTCGTCCGTACCGTCAGTACCGTCTGAACCTCGGGACGCCCTATCTTTGCACCATCACCCAACTCTCTCCAAATGGTGTCTAAGTCCCTCCTGGACTCAAATCCTATCTTTGCACAGCCTTCATGACACTTCTAGACTTCTCTAAACCTTCATGAAGCCTTGATAGACAATCTCTTAAGTTCTTGTCCCTATTCTTGCTCAAGACCCAAACTCAACCCAACTCCTCCTTTGTCTCCATTTCTTTCTTCAAGTTAACACTCCCCCTCAAGCTTGACTTAGGATCAGCTAAAGTCAAGCTTGACTTTAGCTGATCCTAAGTCAAGCTTGGAACCTTGAAGAACTTCCTCATTAAAAACCTCACCAAGGAAAACCCTTTGGGACAAAACCTTGATGAGGGAAAAAGAGTAAAGTCTCCAAGGCCTAGGGATTGGCCAGTGAGTCTTTGTGCCTTACCAACAATGTAAGGGACACAAAGACTCTGGATCATGGCCTCTTCATTCTTCCCACGCCTTGTACTCTCCTTACTGCCTGATCTTGGTTTCTCCCCCTTTCACCTAACCTCTTGTTAGGTTGAAGTGCTCGGACACACCAGATCAGCCTCTTCTTGGAGATACAACACTCTTGCTGAGTCTTGGCTGCTTCTTCTTCTTCTAGAGTCGCCACCTTGTTGCTGGAACTACATGAGGATGCTTCAGCCACTCTCCAATCACCTCAACACTTGAAGCCGCCTTGGACATTGCTTCTTCATCCTTCATCATACTTCCCAACAGGTTGCTTCCTCTTCTAGAATAACCACCAAGCTCATTCTGATCATGTAAGCTTCAACACTCCCCCTCAAGCTTGAGATTCTCACAGGAACAAGCTTGAACGGATGGCTTCATGATCAACACACACACACCATTGCAGCCTCTTCTTGAACTCGCCATCTTGAATGGAATGCTTGTGGAAGCCTCAGCTATCTCTTCAACCACCTCACACTAGAAGCCGCCTTGATAGAGTAGCCTTAATCTTCTCACAGCCAAGAGTACTCTGTCTTAGTTTGAGTACTCTCTTGAATAGACTCGCCACAGCCTAAACCCGGATGGCTCCTTCTTCAGGTGCTTGCAATGGACTTCTTGGATCGCCTAGGAAGCTCACTCAACTCCCCTCCTCAAGCTTGGCCTAATCTAGGTTCAAGCTTGAAGTGAGCTTCAGTGAGACTTCACACCAGTGGCGCCATATCACACTAGTAACCACTCTCCATTGCACACACAATGGGCAACAAGTCTTCCTCTTATACTCGGATGGATGGTGAGCAAAGAACACTTCTTGTGAACCTGAAACATCACTCAAACTCCAGCAAAGATAAGACACAATAGTATTGGGATCAATCCTTGATTAATCATCAAGTTTGATTCCCAAATATCACAAGCATTGCAACAGATTAAACAAGTCATTTTCAAGTTCTAATCTTTGCAAGCAAACTCTCTAAGCACAAGCATGATCTTAACAGATTCAATACAAGCTACTTAGGCAATTTTTAAAGCTTCTTTACTCAGCAATTTAGACATGAATCTAATGCTTCAATGTAAGACAGCCACAAGACAGTATGCAATAACTTTAAAACGGTTTCAATCCATGTATGCAAGCAGATTTAAGCAATCACAACAAGCATCACTATGAACCTTAGTTAAGCACTACTATCAACAACCAATATCAGACCCAATGCATAACCTTAGGTGATCTCATTTCATGAAAGCAATAAGGTTTATACAACTTCTAACTCCCTAACAAGCCTCACTAGAATCAGGGTTAAGCATTTTTAAACTTTTCAACCACCAAACAAGACTTTTTAAGCATTATGGGACAGATTCTAAATTCATTTCATTTCATTTAGCAATCTTTAATATATCCTCAAGTTTTCAATCACAACACCACATCACAATCAGTTTAATATAATTTTCAGTTCAAATACTCAAGCTTTATACAAGAGAAAGAGATTTCCTTACAGCCAAGGAACTAGTGTTAGTTCCTTGAAACTCCTTAGTACATGGCAAGATCTGAGCTGTTGGTGTCGACCCCAACATCTCCTGCTTCCATGGACCTTCCTCTTGAACCCACCATGTCAAAGAGACCACCTTTCTTCATGAGAATCACCATGAGACTCGCCTGGATCTGGTTTGTTGAAGAAGCTAGCTAGACCGCTTCATAACCTTTGCTTCCAAGGCCTTCTTTATTCAAGGGTGGACATGAGAACGTGGAGAACAACCAGAGACAGCTACTGGACGCCATGTATGAGCCCACCTTCTTCTTGGAGAGGTTTTACAGCAGGCTGAACATGAAGCTTCTTCTTGGTTTGGAAATGACATGGGAGAAGCCTTGAGCTTAGCGGAAGCTTGAACCAAGTTCTAATGAACCTGGCTCTGATACCATATGAGATATTAAGAGTCTAGGATGTGTGTGTGAAGAACAAGCCTCTTAGGGCAGAATAGAGTCTTGAAATGGTGAAGAAAGAATCTGATGAAACTAGTATGAACTTAGATCAGAAACAAAGAGACTTTGAGAGATTAAGAGATTAGAGACTAAGAAAGGGAGAGATTAAGGGAATCTGATCAAGAACACACTTTTATAATTATGAAGGAGATGGGAAAACCCCCATACTCTCTTAAGAGTTACAAATTCGTCCATAATAGCTTATTTATAAGCTTTACAATGTTTTCTCATCAGAAACCTAAATCTAATGGCTGATAAATGACTTAAGAGATGAATGGACAGGATGGAGTCTTTTGGGAAGGTTTGGGACGTGATGAATCTGATTGAATGATTCAAATCTGGTCAAAGGGAAGGCTGCTCTCTCATTGGCTCCTTATAGGCTCCCATGTATCTTCCCACTTCTTTGGCTAGATACATGGTCTCCTTTGCCTTCACTTTACAGCTAATGCCAGCTCATGACAGCCTGACCTTATCCACACACGTCCATAAGCTCAGCTGGATCAGGTTGCCTCTCTTCATGCTGAACCGGCACCCTATCTTTGCACTTCTTTATTTCAGGTTGATCCGGAGCAAGTACGGTTGATGGTACGGACCGCCTGTCCGTACCGCGCCCTAAGTTTGCACATCTCACCCAAACATCTCCAATGGTTGAGTGTGATCAGGTTCTGGGTCGCCCTAAGTTTGCACGGTTCGTCCGTACCGTCAGTACCGTCTGAACCTCGGGACGCCCTATCTTTGCACCATCACCCAACTATCTCCAAATGGTGTCTAAGTCCCTCCTGGACTCAAACCCTATCTTTGCACAGCCTTCATGACACTTCTAGACTTCTCTAAACCTTCATGAAGCCTTGATAGACAATCTGTTAAGATCTTGTCCCTATCCTTGCTCAAGACCCAAACTCAACCCAACTCCTCCTTTGTCTCCATTTCTTTCTTCAAGTCAACATGGAGCATCCCTCCCAAGCAGTGTGTTCCTTTGCCCATTTCCCATCTGATCATTGCAACTTCATGACAAGCTTAGATGAGAGCTTTGTGCCAAGATCATATGAAGAGGCTATGATGCATGAGGAATGGAAGGAGTCGGTTGGAGATGAAGCAAATGCAATGATTAAGAATGACACTTGGTTTGAAAGTGAACTCCCAAAGAGGAAGAGGGCTGTTACAAGTAGATGGATATTCACCATCAAGTACTTGCCAAATGGACAGATTGATAGGAGAAAGACAAGATTGGTGGCTAGAGGATACACTCAAACATATGGAGAGGACTACATAGATACATTTGCTCCTGTTGCTAAGTTACACACCATCAGGATAGTATTGTCCTTGGCTGTGAATCTTGAGTGGGATTTATGGCAGATGGATGTGAAGAATGCATTCCTTCAAGGAGAGTTAGAAGATGAAGTCTATATGTATCCTCCACCAGGCTTAGAAGGTATTGTGAAGCCTGGGAATGTTCTAAGACTAAAGAAGGCTATCTATGGTTTGAAACAATCCCCTAGAGCCTGGTACAACAAACTCAGCACCACTCTGAATGGGCGTGGCTTCAGGAAGTCTGAGTTGGACCACACTCTCTTCACTCTTACTACTCCATCAGGTATCATCTGTCTACTTGTGTATGTTGATGATATCATCATAACAGGTAGTGATAAGATTGGGATAAGAGAAACAAAAGAGTTTCTCAAATCTGTTTTTGAAATCAAAGACTTGGGAGAAATGAAATACTTCCTTGGGATTGAGATATGTAGATCCAAGGAAGGCCTATTCATGTCTCAAAGAAAGTATGCACTTGATCTTTTGAAAGATGCAGGTGTGCTAGGAGGGAAGATAGCCA
Source organism: Brassica napus (assembly GCF_020379485.1). Taxonomy (NCBI): domain Eukaryota; kingdom Viridiplantae; phylum Streptophyta; class Magnoliopsida; order Brassicales; family Brassicaceae; genus Brassica; species Brassica napus. Next base: position 30,137 of record NW_026014810.1, on the reverse strand, counting down.
AAATGCCCATGGAGGATGGGTATAAGGTTCCGCGTGAGGGGGAGCTTGAGGACAGCAAGCTGTTCCATGATCCCAAGCTTTATAGGAAGCTAGTGGGTAAGCTCATATACTTAACAATCACACGTCCTGATATCTGTTTTGCTGTGAATCAGGTAAGCCAACACATGCAAGTACCAAAGGAACATCATTGGCGCATGGTGGAGAGGCTCTTGATGTATCTGAATGGATCAGCCGGTCTGGGAGTCTGGTTAGGATGCAACAAGAGTACTGAAGTCGTTGGGTACTGTGATGCTGATTGGGCTGGTGATCGAGCTGATAGGAGATCAACCACAGGCTATTGCACCTTCATTGGAGGAAATCTATGTTAACTTGAAGACAAGAAATGGAGAAACTACAAGTGTTGAGTTTAGTTGGGGCTTGTGCAAAAGATAGGGCAAGGTGTCCAGAAGTGTCCTGATGGATGTGCAAAGTTAGGGCAAAGTCTAGGAGAGACTTAGAAGTGTATTTGGGAGCAAATGGGCGAGTGTGCAAAGATAGGGCGAGGCAGTACGGACGTGTACGGACAGTACGGATCCGTACGGACCAGGGCGACCCAGATTTGTATAACTCGGCCATTTGAGAAGTTTTGGAGTTGGTGCAAAAATAGGGCGAACCTGACATCCTGGGAATGCTTGTGCAATGTCTGGGCAAGGTTTGGGAGTTATAAAAGTGGTCCCAGTCATGTGGATAAGGTTCTGATCAGATGGCATCAAAGGAGAATCAAGAAGATGCCATTGGAGTGTGATTGGCTAGTTTGGTCATGGGACAGGCTGGCCTTGGCTGTAAAGACAAGGGGAGCCACGACCATGAACCTGGACTGATCTGTGGACAGATTAGGAGGAGCCTAAGGAGAGCCAATCACAGTTCAGCCTTCCCCATTTTGAATTAAACCAATCAGGCTCCATCTCCTCTTAACCAATCAGCATCAACTACTCAGATTGCAACAAGACCAGATCATCTACACCATCCATTCCTCTTAAGTGATTTACAGCCATTAGATATAGGTTTATGATGTCTCAGATTGTAACAGCCTATATAAACAGATGTATGGACGAAATTGTAACTCTTAAGAGAGTTAGGGGGATTTCCCCTCTCCTTCATGGAAATGAAAAACTAGTTCTTGAATCTGAAACTCTAATCTCTAAACACTTATTCTCTTAGTCTCTCAGTCTCTTAATCTCATTCTCTTTAGTCTCATAAACACTTAAATACTCTCATCAATCTCTGTTCTTAAATCACCTAGAACAAGCTCTCATCTTTCTCCATTGGAGTTTATACACACACACATACAACCAGAGTAGAGATCTCTTTAAAAATCACAATCTAGTGACATGGAAGAGGAAGAAGCAGAAGGTGGTATCGTGCTCAAGTGCTGAGGCTAGTATAGGGCAATGATGAAGCTCACCAACGAGTTGGTATGGATCAAGGGGATCTTGAAGCATTTGGGAATTGAGCAAGCTACCCCTATGACTATGCATTGTGATAACCAAGCCGCCATTCACATAGCCTCCAACTCGGTGTTTCATGAAAGAACCAAGCACATTGAAGTGGATTGTCATAAGGTGAGGCAGATGATAGTCTTGGGAGTGATCTTGCCATGCTATACCAGAAGTGAAGATCAGTTAGCTGATGTCTTCACCAAAGCTGCAAGGCAAAAGACCATGGAGTCCATCCACATCAGGCTACGGCCATTGATCTCACAACAAGTGGCTGAGTTCCCTTAACCATGGGCTCTTTACTCTTTTTCCCTCATCAAGGTTTTGTCCCAATTGGTTTTCCTTGGTGAGGTTTTTAATGAGGAAGATCTCATGGTTTCCAAGCTTGATCAATCACCAAGATCAAGCTTGAGGGGGAGTGTTGAAATGAGCTGAGTATAATGTGTGAGAAGGCACAAGGAGTTGAGAGACTGAAAGGGAAAGAAGGTATGAGTCTTTGGGAGAGTTTGTGATCAGCCATAGCCGTACAATCCGTACTGAAGGTACTGGCCGTACAAGCCGTACATATCAAGGGCGATCACAAACATTAACAAAAGGTGAAAGTTAAAATAAGGAGTTAGAGTGGTAAACGGTCTGAGCCTCAGTCTTGGATAAGAATCAGACCGTTGGAAGAAGGATAAGGCTCACCATGACAGCCTGTCCCATGCTGGAAAGGTAAAGCAAAAGCAAAGATGCTTTACACATGTGAGATCAGCCATTGGATCGATTCAAACCTGGTCTTGCTCCTGTATTGACTTCACATGCTTAGCCTTATCCCTAGAGTCTTGGAAACCCTTGTATCCTGTCCTATATATTGTAAACTCTCTCATTAATAAAAGATTACACAGTTTGAGTCATTCTCTCTCTCTTGTTCTTGAGTGTTCATCATGATTCTTCACTAATCTTTTCATAATCCAATCTCATTCTCTTATTCTCTAAATCACTCTAACTCTTTCTATAAATCTTATAGAGAATCACCAAGAAGTTGAATAAATCTCATAGGAGTTGGCATGAAGAAGTTATCCCACTTTCAAATCAGGTGATTCCAGTTTCCCAGTTTGGGAATAGCACAGCTTCTCCATCATTCCAATCATACCAGGGTGAATCACTTTGTGAAAAGCTTGATTTGGATACATAAATTGGTGGAGAATCACCAGGAAGTTGAATAAATCTCATAGGAGTTGGCATGAAGAAGTTATCCCACTTTCAAATCAGGTGATTCCAGTTTCCCAGTTTGGGAATAGCACAGCTTCTTCGTCGTTCCAATCAAACCAGGATGAATCTCTTTGTAAGGAGCTTGATTTGGGTACATAAAGTGGTGGAGAATCACCAGGAAGTTGAATAAATCTCATAGGAGTTGTTGGCATGAAGAAGTTATCCCACTTTCAAATCAGGTGATTCCAGTTTCCCAGTTTGGGAATAGCACAGCTTCTTCGTCGTTCCAATAAAACCAGGATGAATCACTTTGTAAGAAGCTTGATTTGGATACATAAAGTTGTGGAGAATCACCAGGAAGGTGAATAAATCTCATAGGAGTTGGCAAGAAGAAGTTATCCCACTTTCAAATCTGGTGATTCCAGTTTCCCCGTTTGTGAATAGCACAGCTTCTTCGTCGTTCCAATCAAACCAGGATGAATCACTTTGTGAGAAGCTTGATTTTGATACATAAAGTGGTGGAGAATCACCAGGAAGTTGAATAAATCTCATAGTGTTGAGATGAGAGAAGAGTGTTAAGATGAGTTCAGTATAAGAGAAGAGATGACTTGAGGAACTAAGGGAGATGGAGTTGGGAGAGGATTGGGCAAGGCCGTACAGAAGCCGTACTAGGCCGTACAGATTGGGCAAGGTAACTTGACCCCGGTGAACCAAAGTTACTTAGGTAACTTTGTGTGTTGAGAAGAAGCCTTGCTTACCCTTATCTGATCAGGCTGTTGCAAAAGGAAGAAGGGAGCGCACATGACAGTCTGTCCACGGTTGGCATAAAGCAAAAGGAACCTTATCCTTAAGGAGGAAGCTTATTGGATCATTTGAATTAAAGCAAAAGCTTATCTCTTGTAATAGTGTAGTTTCCTAAACCCTAGTCTCTAATGTCACCTCTCTATATATTGTAAACTCATGTCATTAATCAATGTAACGAGTTTTGAGTCTCTCTCTCTCTTGTTCTTAATCTCCAATCTCTTTAATTCTCAGATTAAACTTAATCACTCTTTAAATCACAAAATCTAATATGGTATCAGAGCCAGGTTCATTTAAAAGGAGAGGGTGATTTCGTTTTTCCAAATGTTCTTGAGTGTTCTTGAGTGTTCTTGAGAGTTCTTGAGATTTTTCAAGGGCTAGATTCTTTAAAAGTCAAGTTTGTGTCTGTTGGTGTTTCTTTTGGAGAGTTAGCTTTAAGAGAGTCCCTTTAGGTGTTTGACAAGGTCAGAAGAGGGGTCTAGCTTGTGGTTAAGCTTGGCGTGTGAGATTAGAAGCATTTGAGGGAAGATCTAAGCTAAAGAAGATGGAGCTGCTTCAATCTGGTACAGCAAGGCGTGAAGAGAAGAAAGAGAGAGGGAATGAGTGTGGGTGGTTCTCACAGATGAAAACAACTCTGAAAAAGTGTGGAGTTTGGAGAAACCATGAGAAGGAAGAGTCTTTGAAGGGTAAAGCTACTGAGAAAGATCAGACAGCAAGAGAAACAAGTGGAAATTGCTTTAGTCTTGAAGAAAGTACACTGCTTGAAAAGATTGAAGATGTTTATGAGAACAAGATCAGTCTTAGGAGAGTGTATGAAGTCAAGAAGGTGATTAGTGAAGTTAAACCAGGAAGAGAAGGGTTTAATAACCATGTGAGGAAGCTGCAACATTTGTGGGTTGAACTACAAGGGTTGAGATCACATGTGGATGGGGATACTACACAAGAGCAAGCGACGGTCTTGAAGCTCTTGGCGAGCATGGAGTCATCATATGGGTGGCTGGTGGAGATGGTTCTAAGAGGGGAACAGCTTCCGGAAATGGAAGAGGTCTGTGTGCTTAGAAGAAGGGCGTATGAGATAATGAGAGATGATGAGAGGCTAACCATGAGTAGGAGTGAGAGCTCATGGAAGCCAACTAGGAGTAGGAGTGAGAGCTTCCAGAAGCTAACCATGAGTAGGAGTGAGAGCTCATGGAGGCTAACCGGGAGTAGGAGTGAGGGCTTCCGGAAGAAGAGGAGGTGCAGAATGCTATCCAAAGCTTCTATCAACATAGGAAAGGGTAGGAAGAGAGTTGTGGGAGAGTGTTCTTACTCAGCCTACATGGGGGAATCAGTAGAAGAAAGTGGGGTGTTAAAAGAGCAGGAGAAAGGGAGTGGAGCTGATGATCGCATCACCAGGAAGAAATGGAGAGTGTTCATGGAACAAGTACAAGCCTTAGCAGCAAGCAGGAAGCATGCTATACAATCCGGAGCTTCTAAACCCATTGTGATTGATTCTGGAGCAAGTCATCATATGATCAGTGATAGGAGGCTTATAAGTGAGATCAAGGCTGCAACAGGGAGTGTTATGATAGCTAATGGTGCCATGATCCCAATAGAAGGAGTGGGAAAGCTAAAACTGTTTGAGAAGGACACGGCTGCCTTCTACATGCCTCAGTTCACTTCAAATCTATTATCTGTGAAGAAAGCTACCATTGATCTTGATTGTCAAGTAGTATTCAGACCTGATGAAGTTGAGTTTCAAGATTTGAAGACTGGGAGAGTCATTGGCAGAGGAGACAGCAAGAATCAGCTATACCACCTTGACTTGGCTAAGACCTCTAATCCCTTTGATTCTATTTGCTTGAGTAGTACTGCTGAGAAGATTGATAGTATTACTTGGCATGCTAGATTAGGACATCCTCATGCTCGTGCCATTGAATTGATAATCCCTAATATGTCATTCAATCACTTAAATTGTGAAGCATGCATATTAGGAAAGCATTGTAGGACTGTTTTCCCAACATCTGAGACTACTTATGAGCATTGCTTTGATCTAGTTCACTCGGATGTGTGGACCGCTCCATGCATGTCTAGAGACAGCCATAAATACTTTGTGACATTCATTGATGAGAAGTCTAAGTATACATGGCTCACATTGCTTCCATCTAAAGATAGGGTGCTAGAAGCTTTTATGAACTTCCAAGCATATGTATCTAATCAATACAATGCCACTGTGAAGGTACTGAGATCAGACAACGGAGGTGAATACATCAGCAATGCCTTTAAGAGTCATCTAGCCAAGCATGGGATTGTGCATCAGACCAGTTGTCCCTACACACACACAGCAGAATGGTGTAGCTGAGAGGAAGAATAGGCACTTGATGGAGGTTGCTAGGTCGATGATGTTTCATGCAAATGTCCCAAAACGTTTTTGGGGAGATGCTGTACAGACTGCTTGCTATCTCATCAACCGGGTCCCAACCAAGATACTGAAGAATCTGTCTCCATTTGAGGTGCTGAATAAGACCAAGCCTTTTATTGATCACCTACGAGTATTTGGGTGTGTATGCTATGTCATGACTCCAGGAGAACAGAGAAACAAGCTGGAGGCAAAGAGTACTAAGGCTATGTTCATTGGATATTCTATCACTCAGAAGGGATACAAGTGCTATGATCCTGAAGCAAGGAGAGTGATGGTATCTAGAGAAGTGAAGTTTATTGAATCAAAAGGGTATTATGAAGAAAAGGAGTGGGAAAATCTGAAGGATTTGTCTCAAGCCCCATCTGATAGAGCAACAACACTGAGGGTGCTGTTGGAGAAGCTAGGGATAGGGTTATCCCAGGATCAGGAATCTGGAAGAAGAGAGTCTTCCAATCCGACTAGTGAAGCTGAAAGAACAACTCCTCTTGATCATGAGAGGGGGAATGGAACTGAATCTCATGAGCAAGTGCAAAATCAAGAAGATTCAGGCCAGCATAATCAAGAGGTGACACAGGAAGTAGAGAGTGGTGCTCAGTCTAGTGGAGATGGGCAAAGAGAGTCTACTGGCTCAGATGAGAGTGGAGAGTGGGAAGGAGATCCTAATGGGTCAAATGAGAGTGGTGCTCAATCAAGTGAAGATGGGCAAGAGCCACAAGAAGAACAAGTTCAGGAGCTAAGGAGGAGCACAAGGGTGAAGAGAGATGCTTCCAACTGGGTAAACACGAGAGTGTACTACAATGCCCAGGCTGTGGAGCATCCTTCTCAAGCTATGTGTTCCTTTGCAGAGTTTCCGGACGAGCATACAGCCTTCACAGTAAGCTTGGATGAGAGCTATATTCCAAGGACATATGAAGAAGCTATGGCTTTAAAGGAGTGGAGAGATTCAGTTGCTGATGAGTCCGGAGCCATGATTAAGAATGAAACATGGTATGAGAGTGAGCTGCCTAAAGGGAAGAAGGCAGTGACTAGTAAATGGGTGTTCACAATCAAGTTTCATCCTGATGGGAGAATAGAGAGGCGCAAGTCTAGGTTGGTGGCAAGAGGATTTACTCAGACATATGGTGAGGACTATGTTGAGACCTTTGCTCCTGTGGCTAAACTTCATACTATCAGGATTGTATTATCTTTAGCTGTGAATCTTGAGTGGGATTTGTGGCAAATGGATGTGAAGAATGCATTCCTTCAAGGAGAGTTGGAAGATGAAGTATACATGCATCCACCACCAGGTCTTGAACATCTAGTAAAGAAGGGTAATGTGTTGAGGTTGAGGAAAGCTATCTATGGTCTCAAGCAGTCTCCAAGGGCGTGGTACAACAAGTTGAGTACTACACTGAATGGGAGAGGGTTCAGAAAGTCAGAATTGGATCACACTCTCTTTACCCTAACCACCTCATCTGGTATTGTGGTGTTGCTTGTGTATGTGGATGATATCATCATCACAGGCAGTGATAAGGAAGGCATCAAGGCTACAAAGGAGTATCTCAAGGCAAGCTTTGAGATTAAAGACTTGGGGGAAATGAAGTATTTTCTTGGGATTGAGATATGCAGATCAAAGGAAGGATTGTTTATGTCCCAAAGGAAGTATGTGATTGATCTCTTGAAGGGAGCAGATGCCTATGGAGGAAAGACAGCCAAGATGCCAATGGAGGATGGTTACAAGGTTCCACGTGAGGGGGAGATTGAGGATAGCAAGCCGTTCCATGATCCTAAGCTATATAGGAAGCTGGTGGGGAAGTTGATTTATCTTACCATTACTAGACCTGATGTGTGTTTTGCGGTGAATCAAGTCAGTCAACACATGCAAGTTCCTAAGGAGCACCATTGGCGGATGGTGGAAAGGATCTTGATGTATCTGAATGGAACTACTGGTCTTGGAGTATGGATGGGATGTAACAAGAGTACTGAGGTTGTAGGCTACTGTGATGCAGATTGGGCTGGAGACCGAGCAGACAGAAGATCAACCACAGGCTATTGTACATTCATTGGTGGTAACTTGGTCACTTGGAAGAGTAAGAAGCAGAAGGTAGTGTCTTGCTCCAGTGCTGAGGCCGAGTATAGAGCAATGCTGAAGCTTACAAATGAGCTAGTGTGGATAAAAGGGATTTTGAAGCATCTGGAGATTATTCAAGCAACGCCAATGACAATGCATTGTGATAATCAAGCAGCTATCCACATTGCATCTAATTCTGTGTTCCATGAGAGAACAAAGCACATTGAGGTTGATTGTCACAAGGTGAGGCAGATGATGATTCTTGGGGTGATTCTACCTTGTTATACTCGGAGTGAGGATCAGTTAGCAGATGTGTTCACAAAGGCAGCAAGGCAAAAGACAATGGAGTCCATACACATCAGGTTAGGACTCATTGATCTCTCGCCTAAGGACTAGTCTATACACTCTCCTGATCATGTGATCTCTACTCTTTCCTCATTAAGGTTTTGTCCCAATGGGTTTTCCTTAATGAGGTTTTAATGAGGGAGATCTCATGGTTCTTCCAAGCTTGACTTGTTCCACATGGTCAAGCTTGAGGGGGAGTGTTGAGATGAGAGAAGAGTGTTAAGATGAGTTCAGTATAAGAGAAGAGATGACTTGAGGAACTAAGGGAGATGGAGTTGGGAGAGGATTGGGCAAGGCCGTACAGAAGCCGTACTAGGCCGTACAGATTGGGCAAGGTAACTTGACCCCGGTGAACCAAAGTTACTTAGGTAACTTTGTGTGTTGAGAAGAAGCCTTGCTTACCCTTATCTGATCAGGCTGTTGCAAAAGGAAGAAGGGAGCGCACATGACAGCCTGCCCACGGTTGGCATAAAGCAAAAGGAACCTTATCCTTAAGGAGGAAGCTTATTGGATCATTTGAATTAAAGCAAAAGCTTATCTCTTGTAATAGTGTAGTTTCCTAAACCCTAGTCTCTAATGTCACCTCTCTATATATTGTAAACTCATGTTATTAATCAATGTAACGAGTTTTGAGTCTCTCTCTCTCTTGTTCTTAATCTCCAATCTCTTTAATTCTCAGATTAAACTTAATCACTCTTTAAATCACAAAATCTAATACATAGGAGTTGGCATGAAGAAATTATCCCACTTTCAAACTTGGTAAGTCCTGTTTCCCCGTTTGGGAATAGCACTGCTTCTTCGTCGTTCCAATCAAACCATGATGAATCTCTTTGTAAGAAGCTTGATTTGGATACATAAAGTGGTGGAGAATCACCAGGAAGTTAAATAAATCTCATAGGAGTTGGCATGAAGAACTTATCCCACTTTCAAATCAGGTGATTCCAGTTTCCCAGTTTGGGAATAGCACAGCTTCTTCGTCGTTCCAATCAAACCAGGATGAATCACTTTGTGAAAAGCTTGATTTGGATACATAAAGTGGTGGAGAATCACCAGGAAGTTGAATAAATCTCATAGGAGTTGGCATGAAGAAGTTATCCCACTTTCAAATCAGGTGATTCCAGTTTCCCAGTTTGGGAATAGCACAGCTTCTTCGTCGTTCCAATCAAACCAGGGTGAATCACTTTGTTAAAAGCTTGATTTGGATACATAAAGTGGTGGAGAATCACCAGGAAGTTGAATAAATCTCATAGGAGTTGGCATGAAGAAGTTATCCCACTTTCAAATCAGGTGATTCCAGTTTCCCAGTTTGGGAATAGCACAGCTTCTTCGTCGTTCCAATCAAACCAGGATGAATCTCTTTGTAAGAAGCTTGATTTGGATACATAAAGTGGTGGAGAATCACCAAGAAGTTGAATAAATCTCATAGGAGTTGGCATGAAGAAGTTATCCCACTTTCAAATCAGGTGATTCCAGTTTCCCAGTTTGGGAATAGCACAGCTTCTTCGTCGTTCCAATCAAACCAGGATGAATCACTTTGTAAGAAGATTGATTTGGATACATAAAGTTGTGGAGAATCCCCAGGAAGTTGAATAAATCTCATAGGAGTTGGCATGAAGAAGTTATCCCACTTTCAAATCAGGTGATTCCAGTTTCCCAGTTTGGGAATAGCACAGCTTCTTCGTCGTTCCAATCAAACCAGGATGAATCACTTTGTACGAAGCTTGATTTGGATACATAAAGTTGTGGAGAATCCCAGGAAGTTGAATAAATCTCATAGGAGTTGGCAAGAATATGTTATCCCACTTTCAAATCAGGTGATTCCAGTTTCCCAGTTTGGGAATAGCACAGCTTCTTCGTCGTTCCAATCAAACCAGGATGAATCACTTTGTGAGAAGCTTGATTTGGATACATAAAGTGGTGGAGAATCACCAGGAAGTTGAATAAATCTCATAGGAGTTGGCATGAAGAAGTTATCCCACTTTCAAATCAGGTGATTCCAGTTTCCCAGTTTGGGAATAGCACAGCTTCTTCGTCGTTCCAATCAAACCAGGATGAATCACTTTGTAAGAAGCTTGATTTGGATACATAAAGTTGTGGAGAATCCCCAGGAAGTTGAATAAATCTCATAGGAGTTGGCAAGAAGAAGTTATCCCACTTTCAAATCAGGTGATTCCAGTTTCCCAGTTTGGGAATAGCACAGCTTCTTCGTCGTTCCAATCAAACCAGGATGAATCACTTTGTAAGAAGCTTGATTTGGATACATAAAGTTGTGGAGAATCCCCAGGAAGTTGAATGAATCTCATAGGAGTTGGCAAGAAGAAGTTATCCCACTTTCAAATCAGGTGATTCCAGTTTCCCAGTTTGGGAATAGCACAGCTTCTTCGTCGTTCCAATCAAACCAGGATGAATCACTTTGTAAGAAGCTTGATTTGGATACATAAAGTTGTAGAGAATCCCCAGGAAGTTGAATAAATCTCATAGGAGTTGGCATGAAGAAGTTATCCCACTTTCAAATCAGGTGATTCCAGTTTCCCAGTTTGGGAATAGCACAGCTTCTTCGTCGTTCCAATCAAACCAGGATGAATCTATTTTTAAGGAGCTTGATTTGGATACATAAAGTGGTGGAGAATCACCAGGAAGTTGAATAAATCTCATAGGAGTTGTTGGCATGGAGAAGTTATCCCACTTTCAAATCTGGTGATTCCAGTTTCCCAGTTTGGGAATAGCACAGCTTCTTCGTCGTTCCAATCAAACCAGGATGAATCACTTTGTGAAAACCTTGATTTGGATACATAAAGTGGTGGAGAATCACCAGGACGTAGAATAAATCTCATAGGTGTTGAGATGAGTTGAGACATTTGAGGTAAAGACACAAAGGAGTTGAGAACATAAGGAGAGCAAGGAGTTAAGAGGAGGAATGGGCTGATAGGGATGGTACGGACGGAGAGGCCGTACCAGGCCGTACAAGTGAGCGTCCGTACAAGGTGAAAGCGGCCAAGTAACTATCCGGGTAACTCTTATGTACTGTGGTGAAGTTACACTCGGCCAAGGCCTTATCCGAACGTTGAGAGGATAAGGGAGGCGCGGCTTGACAGCTAAGATAGGCTGGCAAGGGCTGGAAAGGAAGAGCATCTGGTCTTGGATAAGGAAGATGCTCCAAACGTGTGAGGACACTCATTGGCCGATTCAAACTAAAGTACCAGCTCATCTTTGACTCTACATGCTTGCTTATCCTTATGATTTCGAAAACCTAATGTGTATGGACCTATATATATTGTGAGCTCATCATTAATAAAGATTAGACAGTTCTAAACAATCTCTCTCTTTACTCATTTCATTATGATTCTCCATTAGTCTCTAAGCTGTCTCTTAATCTCTTATTCTCCTTCTATAATCCTTTCTAAACTCAGATAATCATTTACATCCTTAAATCTCATATGGTATCAGAGCCAGGTTGATTGAAATCTGAGTTTGTGAGTGATTCTCTTAAGGATTCAAGTTTGAAACTTTAAGAGAACAAGTGAGTGTGTTTGAGAGTTTCTTGAGAGTTCAAAAGCTCAAGGTATTTTGCGTGTGTGTTGGTGATCCGTGGGAGGTTCATTTGAAGACTCAAGAGTAAATCTGTGTTCTAGAGGGCAGTGTGGGCTCTCAGTACAAGATCTAACCGGTTGTTCAAGCTGTAGACGTCAAGCTGTTCAAGATGGAAAGTGGTATGAAGATGAAGGTCGCGGTGACATTCAAAGGAAGCAACTACCTAGTCTGGTCTAGGATGGTGAAGACTGCTGTGGGAAGCAAGGGTTTGTGGAAGCATATCACATCTGGTGAAGCTCCAATGGCGATTACTCAGGAGGGTGACGCAGAGAGCTCCGAGGAGAGTGTGGTGGAGAAGTGGCAACAAGAAGACATGATGGTGATGTCGGTCCTTCATGCATCTTTGGAGCCGGCTATCCTAGATGCGTATAGCTACTGTGAGACAGCCAAGGAGCTGTGGTATACTCTGAAGAAAGTGTATGGAAACGTTTCTAACCTGAACCGAGTGTTTGAAGTCAAGAAGGCAATCAACGAATTAACCCAAGATGACATGGAGTTTACTAAGCACTTGGGGAGGTTCAGGACACTGTGGTCTGAGTTGGAGATGTTGAGACCAAGCACAGTTGATCCAGAGCTTCTAAATGAGAGGCGTGAGCAGGACAAGGTCTTTGGGTTGCTGCTTACGTTGAACGCAAGCTACAATGGTCTCATTGAGCACATGCTAAGGTCCGAGAAGTTGCCTGACCTTGAGGATGTGTGTGCTCAGATACAGAGGGAGCAGGGCTCAATGGGTTTGTTTGGAGGCAAGGGAGCAAGACCAAGGAGATGAAGAACATCAGAGTGAAGCACAAGAACCGCATACACAAGCTGAGCCGGTTCAAGAGCAAGAACAACCAGTATTGAGGAGAAGCACAAGGCTTAGAAAGGATCCTTCCTCTTGGGTAAACACGCGAGTGTACTACAATGCCCAAGCTGTGGAGCATCCTTCTCAAGTTGTGTGTTCCTTTGCCCAATACCCTGAAGAACATTGTGCATTCATGGTTAACTTGGATGAGAACTATATTCCAAGAAGCTATGAAGTAGCAATCATGGATAAAGAATGGAAGGAATCAGTTGGAGCTGAGGCAGGAGCTATGATCAAAAATGATACATGGTATGAGAGTGAGTTACCAAAAGGGAAGAAGGCTGTGAGTAGTAGATGGATATTCACAATCAAGTATAAGGCTGATGGAAAGATTGAGAGGAAGAAGTCAAGGCTAGTAGCAAGAGGTTTCACTCAAACTTATGGAGAAGATTACATAGAAACATTTGCACCAGTAGCTAAACTACATACAATCCGGATTGTATTAAGCTTGGCTGTGAATCTTGGATGGGGGTTATGGCAAATGGATGTGAAGAATACATTCCTACAAGGTGAACTTGAGGATGAAGTATATATGCATCCACCTCCAGGCCTTGAACACTTAGTGAAGAGAGGGAATGTGTTGAGATTGAAGAAAGCTATCTATGGGCTGAAGCAATCACGAAGAGTTTGGTACAACAAGCTGAGCACTACTCTGAATGGCCGAGGCTTCAAGAAGTCTGAACTAGATCACACTCTCTTCACACTCACGACTTCCTCAGGTATGATTGCACTTCTTGTGTATGTTGATGATATCATTATCACAGGAAGAGATAAGGAAGGTATCATAGCAACCAAGGAGTTCCTTAAATCCATGTTTGAGATTAAAGACTTGGGAGAAATGAAATACTTTCTTGGAATTGAGATATGTAGATCCAAGGAAGGTTTATTCATGTCCCAAAGGAAGTATACACTTGATCTTTTGAAAGGTGCAGATGCTTATGGAGGCAAGACAGCAAGGATGCCTATGGAGGATGGTTACAAAGTCCCACGAGAGGGGGAGATTGAAGACAGCAAACCTTATCAGGATCCTAAACTCTATAGAAAACTAGTTGGCAAATTAATTTATCTTACCATAACTAGACCTGACATTTGTTTTGCTGTGAATCAGGTGAGTCAACACATGCAAGTTCCTAAGGAGCATCATTGGCGCATGGTGGAGAGGATCTTGATGTATCTCAACGGCTCACCTGATCAAGGAGTATGGATGGGTTGCAATGGGAGCACTGAAGTGGTTGGATACTGTGATGCGGATTGGGCTGGTGATAGAGCAGACAGGAGATCAACCACAGGCTATTGCACATTCATTGGAGGCAACTTGGTTACGTGGAAGAGTAAGAAGCAGAAGGTGGTCTCTTGCTCAAGCGCAGAAGCAGAGTATAGAGCTATGCTGAAACTTACCAACGAGCTGGTGTGGATCAAAGGCATCTTGAAGCATTTGAAGATTGATCAAGCCACGCCTATGACAATGCACTGTGATAACCAAGCAGCCATTCACATTGCCTCCAACTCGGTGTTTCATGAGAGAACCAAGCACATTGAAGTTGATTGCCACAAGGTGAGGCAAATGATCATCCCAGGAGTCATCTTACCATGCTACACAAGGAGTGAAGATCAGTTGGCTGATGTGTTCACCAAGGCTGCAAGACAAAAGACAATGGAGTCCATTCACATCAGGTTGGGCCTCATTGATCTTGGGAAGAGAAGGAGCTGATCCCCTTGGCTGTGAGGTCTTTACTCTTTTTCCCTCATCAAGGTTTTGTCCCAATGGGTTTCCTTGGTGAGGTTTTTAATGAGGAAGATCTCATAGCTATCCAAGCTTAGGCTTTCACAAAGCTAAGCTTGAGGGGGAGTGTTGAGATGAGTTGAGACATTTGAGGTAAAGATACAAAGGAGTTGAGAACATAAGGAGAGCAAGGAGTTAAGGAGCTTGATTTGGATACATAAAGTGGTGGAGAATCACCAGGAAGTTGAATAAATCTCATAGGAGTTGTTGGCATGGAGAAGTTTAACACTTTTAGTGTTGTTTAGAGTAATCTGAGTGTTTAGAGAAGATTAGAATAGATTTAGAACAGATTAGAGTATGAAATGAGATTATGAGTCTAATATGGAACCATTGAGATTAAAGACTAAGAGAAAGACTCAAAACTTGCTTAATCTTATTAATGAGTGAGGTTAAATATTTATATGAAGGAACAAGTAGGGTTTTCGTAACTAGAGAGAAGAGAAAGCCTGTGGAGTCAACAGCCTAATTCAAATCTATCCAATGAAGTGTCTCACACGCTTTTGGCATCTCTTAGCTGTCCCAAAAGCTCCTTTCCCTTTTCCAGCTGTGCCAGCCTGTCCAAGGCTCTTCCCTTATCCTTTCCAACGGATAGATCAGATGGTAATAGACTTGAGTAACTCCTTCTTCCTAACCGCGTTACTCGGGTAAGTTTATGGTTGATGTTTGGCCGATCCTCCCATGTACGGATGGTACGGCCCGTACGGCCTAGGTCGAGCCAAACACTCCCATTCATTCCTAAGCTTCCTCCTCTTCAGCTATCTCAACCCATCATCTCTTCTCTTCTTATTCCTCATCTCATCTCAACACTCCCCCTCAAGCTTAGCTTTGTGAAGGCCTAAGCTTGGACAGCCATGAGATCTTCCTCATTAAAAACCTCACCAAGGAAAACCAATAGGAACAAAACCTTGATGAGGGAAAAAGAGTAAAGATCTCATGACTAAGGGGATCAGCTGCTTCTCTTCCCAAGATCAATGAGGCCCAATCTAATATGAATGGACTCCATTGTCTTTTGCCTTGCAGCCTTGGTGAATACATCAGCCAACTGATCTTCACTCCTAGTATAACATGGCAAGATGACTCCTAGGACAATCATCTGCCTCACCTTGTGGCAATCAACCTCAATGTGCTTTGTCCTCTCATGAAACACCGAGTTGGAGGCTATGTGAATGGCGGCTTGGTTGTCACAATGCATTGTCATTGGAGTGGCTTGTTCTATCTCCAAATGCTTCAAGATGCCCTTGATCCAAACTAGCTCATTTGTAAGCTTCAGCATGCTCTATACTCAGCTTCTGCACTTGAGCATGACACCACCTTCTGTTTCTTACTCTTCCAAGTCACCAAGTTGCCTCCAATGAATGTGCAATAACCGGTTGTTGATCTCCTGTCAGCTCTATCTCCTGCCCAATCTGCATCACAATAGCCCACCACTTCAGTGCTTCCATTGCACCCCATCCATACTCCTTGATCCGGCGAGCCATTCAGATACATCAACAGCCTCTCCACCATGCGCCAATGATGTTCCTTTGGAAGCTGCATGTGTTGACTCACCTGATTCACAGCAAAGCATATATCAGGCCTTGTAATGGTAAGATAAATCAATTTGCCAACAAGTTTTCTATAGAGTTTAGGATCATGAAATGGCTTGTTGTCTTCAATCTCCCCCTCTCTTGGTACTTTGTAGCCATCCTCCGTGGGCATCCTTGCTGTCTTGCCTCCATAAGCACCTGCATCTTTGAAAAGATCAAGTGTATACTTCCTTTAGGACATGAATAAACCTTCCTTGGATCTACAAATCTCAATTCCAAGAAAGTATTTCATTTCTCCCAAGTCTTTGATTTCAAACATAGATTTAAAAAACTCTTTGGTTGCTTTGATACCTTCCTTATCACTTCCTGTGATAATGATATCATCCACATACACAAGGAGAGCAACCATACCTGAGGGTGTAGTGAGGGTAAAGAGAGTATGATCCAATTCTGACTTCCTAAAGCCTCTCCCATTCAGTGTTGTGCTTAGCTTGTTGTACCAGGCTCTTGGTGATTGTTTCAATCCATAGATAGCCTTCCTTAGCCTCAGCACATTTCCCTTCTTTACTAGATGTTCCAAACCTGGTGGAGGATACATGTAGACTTCATCCTCAAGCTCCCCTTGTAGGAATGCATTCTTTACATCCATTTGCCACAATCCCCATCCAAGGTTAACAGCCAAGCTCAAAACAATCCGAATGGTGTGTAACTTGGCTACTGGTGCAAATGTCTCAATGTAATCCTCTCCATATGTCTGAGTGAACCCTCTTGCTACTAGTCTAGTCTTCTTCCTCTCAATCGTCCCATCAGCCTTGTATTTGATTGTGAAGATCCATCTACTAGACACAGCCTTCTTCCCTTTTGGTAGTTCACTCTCACACCATGTATCATTCTTGATCATTGCTCCTGCCTCAGCTCCTACTGATTCCTTCCATTCCTTATCCTCCATTGCCTCTTCATAGCTTCTTGGAATATGATTCTCATCCAAGTTTACCATAAACGCGCAATGTGCTTCTGGATATTGAGCAAAAGAACACACGGCCTGAGTAGGATGCTCCACAGCTTGGGCATTGTAGTACACTCTCGTGTTTACCCAGCTAGAAGGATCCTTTCTCAGCCTTGTACTTCTTCTCAACACTAGCCCTTCTTGCGCCATCTCTTGTTCTCCTTCTTGTGGTAGAACACTTGTTTCAGATCTTTCTTCTCCTAGCTGACTTGCTTCAGCTCCCTCTTCCCTTAGCTGACTCTCTTCAGCTCCTTCTTGTTGATCATTTGATTCGACAGCTTGATCATGAGAACTAGAACTCTCTTCTCTACTTGTCTCTTCACTGTTTTGAGTTCTTGTTTCATTCCCCCCCTCATGCTCAAGATTGGAAGTCTGATGATCCGGAATTTGTGGAGTGCTTCTCACTTCTTGCTGTTCTTGATCCACTTTGATTCCAAGACCTTCTAGGATTATTCTTAAGGTTGCAGCTCTATCTGAAGTAAGATCTCTCAAGTCTTCTTGAATCTGTTCCTCATAATATCCTTTCTCTTCAACAAACTTCACTTCTCTAGATACTAACACTCTCCTTGTGTTAGGGTCATAGCACTTGTTAAACACTTTTGTGTTTTAGAGAATGATTCAAACAACCAGAGATACTTAGATTCAAAGATTAAAGAGATTAAGAGATTTTAGTGAGAGAATCAAGAGAGAGACTCAAAACTCCATTAATTATTAAAGATGAGGTTTACAACATACTTATATGGGAGAGACAATCAATTTCGAAATCAATCAGATAAGGTAGAGGTTCAGGGCATGTGTAGTCAAAGAGAGCCATCCAAAAGCAGCCAATGGGAGTCTTCACATGCTTGATCCCTTTGGCATCTTTTACTAGATGTTGTCTACTTTACAGCCTGTCTCCAGCCTTATCCAGCCCTAAACCTTATCCAGACTGCTCCTCCCTTATCCATACAGCTCCTTGGTCGTGGCTTACTCTCCAATGTGAGCCAAGGTAACTTTCCAAGCTTTAACTTAGTTACCACAGTAAAACCAAAGTTACTGTGGTAACTCCAAAGTTACTGTCTGTCTCAATCCTCATTCTCTATCAATGTATCACTCTTTATTACCTCATCTCAACACTCCCCCTCAAGCTTGACCATGTGGAACAAGTCAAGCTTGGAAACCATGAAGACCTCCCTCATTAAAAACCTCACCAAAGAAAACCCATTGGGATAAAACTTTGATGAGGGAAAAAGAGTGGAGACTCCATGGCTAAGGGGCTCAGCTCCTGGGAGTAAGATCAAGGAGTCCAAGCCTTGATAGTATGGACTCCATTGTCTTCAATCTCGCTGCCTTAGTAAACACATCTGCAAGCTGATCTTCACTTCTTGTATAACATGGCAGAATCACTCCTAAGATTATCATCTGCCTCACCTTATGACAATCCACCTCTATGTGCTTTGTTCTCTCATGAAACACTGAGTTAGAGGCAATGTGGATAGCTGCTTGATTGTCACAATGCATAGTCATAGGAGTACTCTGCTCAATCTCTAGATGCTTCAAGATCCCCTTGATCCACACAAACTCGTTTGTCAGCTTCAACATGGCTCTATACTCAGCTTCAGCACTTGAACAGGAGATAACCTTCTGCTTCTTACTCTTCCAAGTTACCAAGTTCCCTCCAATGAATGTACAATACCCAGTAGTTGATCTCCTGTCCACTCTATCTCCTGCCCAATCAGCATCACAATAACCAACCACTTCTGTACTGCCATTGCAGCCCATCCAAACTCCTTGTCCAGCCGTCCCACTTAAATACCTCAGTATCCTATCAACCATCTTCCAATGATGGACCTTTGGCGCCTGCATATGTTGACTCACTTGATTCACAGCGAAGCATATATCTGGCCTAGTAATTGTAAAGTAGATCAGCTTGCCAACCATCTTCCTGTATAGCTTAGGGTCCTCAAACAGCTGCTTCTCTTCAACCTCCCCCTCACGCAGAACCTTATATCCCTCCTCGAGGGGTGTCTTAGCTATCTTTCCTCCAAGCACATCAGTCTCCTTCAACATATCCATAGTATACTTCCTTTGAGACATAAACAAACCCTCCTTTGATCTGCATATCTCAATGCCCAGAAAATACTTCATCTCTCCCAAATCCTTGATGTCAAACACAGATTTGAGAAACTCCTTAGTAGCTCGAATCCCTGCCTTATCACTCCCTGTGATAATCAAATCATCCACATACACTAGAATCACAATGATCCCTGAAGGTCCTGTCAAGGTGAAGAGAGTGTGATCTAATTCAGACTTCCTAAAGCCTCTCCCATTGAGTGTTGTACTCAGCTTCCTGTACCAAGCTCTAGGTGATTGTTTCAGCCCATATATTGCCTTCTTCAATCTCAAAACATTCCCTGGCTTTACTAGATGCTCAAGACCAGGAGGAGGAAGCATGTATACCTCATCTTCTAGCTCACCTTGTAAGAAAGCATTCTTCACATCCATCTGCCACAAATCCCACTCCAAGTTTGTTGCAATGGACAACACAATCCGAACTGTATGTAGCTTAGCTACTGGTGCAAAGGTATCAATGTAATCCTCTCCATAGGTTTGTGTAAATCCTCTTGCAACCAATCTGGTCTTCTTCCTATCAATTTGTCCATTTGCTAGATACTTGATTGTGAAGATCCATCTACTAGATACAGCCCTCTTTCCCTTAGGCAGCTCACTCTCATACCATGTATCATTTTTGATCATAGCACCTGCTTCAGCTCCCACTGATTCTTTCCATTCCTTGTCTAACATAGCTTCTTCATAAGTCCTTGGTACATAACTCTCATCCAGACTAATCATAAAGGCATAATGCTCCTCTGGAAACTCAGCAAAGGAACACACGGCTTGAGAAGGATGTTCCACAGCCTGGGCATTGTAGTACACTCTCGTGTTTACCCAGTTGGAAGGATCCCTCTTTATCCTTGTGCTCCTCCTCAAAGCTTGAACCTGATCTTCAGTTTGCACACTAGCCGGCTCCACTTGCTCTTCTTCTGAACTCGCCGGTCTGACTTGTTCTTCTACACTAGACTGAACCTCATCCACTTCTCCACTAGACTGAACCTCATTGTTCTCAACTTCTTGTGATGTATCTTGATCATGAAGACCTGAATCCTCTTGGTTTTGCTCTTGCTCACCAGATTCAGTTCCATTCCCCCTCTCATGATCAAGAGGAGTTGTTCTTCCAGCTCCACCACTCTGATTGGAAGACTCTCTCCTTCCGGTTTCCTGATCCTGCGATAATCTTATCCCAAGCTTCTCTAACAACACTCTCAGTATTGTTGCCTTATCAGATGGAGCTTGAGACAAATCCTTCAGATTTTCCCACTCCTTTTCTTCATAATAACCTTTTGTTTCAACAAACTTCACTTCTCTAGATACCATCACTCTCCTTGCTTCAGGATCATAGCACTTGTACCCCTTCTGAGTGATAGAGTAACCAATGAACATAGCCTTAGTACTCTTTGCCTCTAGCTTGTTTCTCTGCTCTCCTGGAACCATGACATAACACACACACCCAAACACACGTAGATGATCAATGACAGGTTTGCTCTTGTTCAACACCTCAAATGGAGACAGATTCTTCAATATCTTGGTTGGAACCCGGTTGATGAGATAGCAAGCAGTCTGCACAGCATCACTCCAAAAACGTTTTGGGACATTTGCATGAAACATCATCGATCTAGCAACCTCCATCAAGTGCCTGTTCTTCCTCTCAGCTACACCATTCTGCTGTGGTGTATAAGGGCAGCTAGTCTGATGCACAATCCCATGCTTGGCTAGATGATTCTTGAAGGCATTGCTGATGTATTCACCTCCATTATCTGATCTCAGTACCTTCACAGTAGCATTGTATTGATTAGATACATATGCTTGGAAGTTCATAAATGCTTCTAGCACCCTATCTTTAGATGGAAGCAATGTAAGCCAAGTATACTTAGACTTCTCATCAATGAATGTCACAAAGTACTTCTGGCTATCTCTAGACAAACAAGGAGCCGTCCACACATCTGAATGAACTAGATCAAAGCAATGCTCATAAGTAGTTTCTGAAGTTGGAAACACAGTCCTACAATGCTTTCCTAATATGCAAGCCTCACACTCTAAGTGATTAAATGACATATTAGGCATGATCAATTCAATTGCACGAGCATGAGGATGTCCCAATCTAGCATGCCAAGTCATACTATCACACTTATCAACAGCACTACTTAAGCACACAGAATCAAGGAGTTTAGAATTCTTAGCCATTTGAAGATGGTATAGCTGATTCTTGCTGTCTCCTCTGCCAATAACTCTCCCAGTCTTCAAATCTTGAAACTCAACTTCATCAGGTCTGAATACTACTTGACAATCAAGATCAATGGTAGCTTTCTTCACAGATAACAGATTTGAAGTGAACCGGGGCATGTAGAAGGCAGTTGTGTCCTTCTCAAACAGCTTGAGCTTTCCCACTCCTTCTATTGGGATCATAGCACCATTAGCTATCATAACACTCCCTGTTGCAGCCTTGATCTCACTTATAAGCTTCCTATCACTGATCATATGATGGCTTGCTCCAGAATCAATCACAATGGGTTTAAGAGCTCCGGATTGTACATCATGTTTCTTGCTTGCTGCTAAAGCTTGTACACGTTCCATGAACACCCTCCATTCCTTCCTGGTGATAGGATCATCAGCTCTACCTTCTTCCTCCTGCTCTCTTAGTCCCATTGTCTCATTTAGAGAACCACTTATGAGGGCTGAGTAAGAACACTCTCCCACAACTCTTTTCCTACCCTTTCCTATGTTGATATAAGCTTTGGATAGAAAAGCCCTCACTCCTACTCCCGGTTAGCCTCCATGAGCCCTCACTCCTACTCATGGTTAGCTTCTGGAAGCTCTCACTCCTACTCCCAGTTGGCTTCCATGAGCTCTCACTCCTACTCATGGTTAGCCTCTCATCATCTCTTATTATCTCATATGCCCTTCTTATAAGCACACAGATCTCTTCCATTTCCGGAAGCTGTTCCCCTCTTAGAACCATCTCCACCAGCCACCCATATGATGACTCCATGCTCGCCAAGAGCTTCAAGACCATCTCTTGCTCTGGTGTAGCCTCCCCATCCACATGGGATCTCAACCCTTGTAGTTCAACCCACAAGTGTTGTAGCTTCCTCACATGGTTATTGAACTCTTCTCTTCTTTGTTTAACTCCACTGATCACCTTCTTGACTTCATACACTCTCCTAAGATTGATCTTGTTCTCATAAACATCTTCAATCTTCTCAAGTAGTGTACTTTCTTCAAGACTAAAGCAATCTCCACTTGTTTCTCTTGCTGTCTGATCTTTCTCAGCAGCTTTACCCTTCAAAGACTCTTCCTTCTCATGGTTTCTCCAAACTCCACACTTTTCAGAGTTGTTTTCATCTGTGAGAACCACCCCCACTCATTCCCTCTCTCTTTCTTCTCTTCACGCCTTGCTGTACCAGATTGAGGCAGCTTCCATTTTCTTTAGCCTAAAGCACAGCCTTTAGCCTAGATCTTCCCCAAATACTTTACAGCCTGTCTCCAGCCTTATCCAGCCCTAAACCTTATCCAGACTGCTCCTCCCTTATCCATACAGCTCCTTGGGCGTGGCTTACTCTCCAATGTGAGCCAAGGTAACTTTCCAAGCTTTAACTTAGTTACCACACAGTAAACCAAGTTACTGTGGTAACTCCAAAGTTACTGTGGTAACTCCAAAGTTACTGTCTATCTCAATCCTCATTCTCTATCAATGTAGTCACTCTTTATTACCTCATCTCAACACTTGTATCCTTTCTGGCTTGATGAGTATCCAATAAATATTGCCTTTGAGCTCTTAGCTTCTAGCTTGTTTCTTATTTCTCTCGGCACCATCACAAAACACAAACACCCAAAGATCTTCATATGCTCCAAGGAGGCTTGTATTGATTCAATACCTCAAATGGTGATTGCCCTTGCTTGCAGATCAACGTTGGTGTCCTATTGATGAGATAACAAGCTGTAGCAACTGCATCACTCTCAAAACTTCTTAGGCACATTGGATTGAAACATCATGGACCTGGCTACTTCCATTAGATGCCTGTTCTTCCTTTCAGCCACTCCATTCTGTTGTGGAGTATATGGACAGCTTGTCTGATGTAGGATTCCATGTTTAGATAGATGACTCTTGAATGCTTGTCCCGTGTACTCTCCTCCATTATCTGATCTGAAAATCTTAATCTTGGCATTATAATGGTTAGTTACATAGGATTGAAAGTTCTTAAATGCATCAAGTACCCTATCTTTGGTTGGGATTAAGGTTAACCAGGTGTATTTGGATTTTTCAATCAATCAAAGTTACATAATACTTATGGTTTTCTCTAGATGAGCAAGGTGCAGTCCAAACATCTGAATGAATAAGATCAAAACACTTCTTATAAACCGTAGTAGACTTGTTAAAGACAGTTCTACAATGCTTGCCTAAAATACAAGCTTCACAATCATTATTCTCAAAGGAAACACCTGGCAACATCAGTTTTAAAGCCTTATTATGAGGGTGTCCTAATCTAGCATGCCACAATGCATTTTTACTTAAACTAGAACTAGAAACAGAAGTAAATGAGCAGCTATAACTAGAAACAGGAGCAAGATCTTCAAGCAAATATATTTCTCCTTTAGTTACTCCCTTTCCAATCATCTTGCTGCTTTAATATCCTGAAACTTCACATCATTAGGACTGAATATGACATTGCATTGCAAATCAGTTGCACATTTCTTAACAGATAGCAAATTTGAAGTGAATTCAGGCATGTAGAAAGCTTTAGTTTCCTTATTAAACAGTTTAAGACTTCTTATTCCTCTAATAGGTATCTTATCTCCATTAGCTATCATCACATTTCCATTCATTGGTACAATGTCTTTAATCAAACTAGTGTCACTTATCATATGATGAGATGCACTAGAATCAACTACTAATGGCTTAATGCTATGATTACTAGCAATATGAGCAAGGATACTAGATGGTTTGAATGCATGATCATTTCTAGCAAGATTTGCAATCCTAGATTGATTTACCATTTCTATGAACCTCTCATGCATCCTATCAGTTCTAGTTACATCCTTATAGTTCTCTATAGCCCTAGCACCAAAAGAGTACCCAAAGGTGTTACCATTCTCCTTGAATATCTTAATGGGGCATCAAGATCAGATCTCCTTAGATACTCCTGATCATTGTTCCTACGGTGACTTGGTGCTCCGGTGTAGGCTACAAGAGACTTCCCATCACCAGCTGCAGCTGCACGTCCATCTATCTCCTTTCCTTTGCTTGTACCAGCTCCACTTGTCACATCCGAGACATTAGCCCTTGCTCTCACGGTCTTTCATGAACTTGGCCGGCTTGAGATGTGGATGAAGTATCCAGCATTGACTCTTCTTGTGACCATGCTTCTTGCAGTGATCACAGCTCCCATTGAACCTCCTCTCCTCATACTTCCCATGCGAAGCTTGTTTGCTTGAGAGCTTCACTTCCTTCCTCTTGAGTTGCTCGTTCACAAGTGCCATCTCTCCTTTCTTTCCAAACAACCCAATAGAGCCTTGTTCCTTCTGAATCCTTGCGCACACCTCTTCAAGATCAGGTAGAGTATCTTCCCCTCAGCAGTTTGAATCAAGACCGTTGTAAGCTGGATTCATCGTGAGGAGTAGCCCAAAGACCTTATCTTGCTCTCTCCTCTTGTTGAGTTTCATCAGCATCCGTTGTGCTTGGCCTAACATCTCCATTTCGGACCAGAGAGTTCTGAACCTTCCTAGATGCTTGGTAAACTCCATGTCTTTCTTGTACAAGGTAGTTAATAAACTTGCTTCACCTCAAACACTCTGCTTAGGTTTGAAGTATTGCCATACACTTCTTCATGTATCCCACAGCTCTTTAGCAGACTCACAGTAGCTGTATGCATCTAGAATAGCTGGCTCAAGGGACGCATGAAGCACAGACATCACCAACATGTCCTCTGATGCCACTTCTCTTCCGCCTTTGCTTGCGGCTTCATCTTCCCCTCTCCTTGAGTGATGAGCTTTGGAGCTTCTCCTGTGTGATGTCCTTCCAAAGCCCCTTGCTTCCCACCGTGGTTCTCACCATCCGAGACCACACCAAGTAGTTGTTTCCCTGAAACAACCCGCCACCTTCATGTTCATGTTCATCCCACTCTCCATGTTGAATGCTGACTCTTTAGACTTTACTAACTTATCTTGAGCTGAATGACTTGTATGACCTTCACAGCCTCAGTCTTCAACCCTCACCACTTCATAACACACAAGAACCAGACTTGAACTCGGACATACCCAGAAACTCTCAAGAACACAAGAACACCACACAAACTCTTCAAAGCTTCAATCTTGAACCTTCAAAGAACCCCAACGAACTCAGGTTCTCACTAACCTGGCTCTGATACCATAACAGTTTTAGGTTGTTTAGAGTAATCTGAGCGTTTAGAGAAGATTAGAATAGATTTAGAACAGATTAGAGTATGAAATGAGATTATGAGTCTAATTGGAACCATTGAGATTAAGACTACGAGAAAGACTCAAACTTGCTTAATCTTATTAATGAGTGAGGTTACATATTTATATGAAGGAACAAGTAGGGTTTTCGTAACTAGAGAGAAGAGAAGCATGTGGAGTCAACAGCCTAATTCAAATCTATCCAATGAAGTGTCTCCACACGCTTTTGGCATCTCTTAGCTGTCCAAAAGCTCCTTTCCCTTTTCCAGCTGTGCCAGCCTGTCCCAAGGCTCTTCCCTTATCCTTTCCAACGGATAGATCAGATGGTAATAGACTTGAGTAACTCCTTCTTCTAACCGCGTTACTCGGGTAAGTTTATGGTCGATGTTTGGCCGATCCTCCCATGTACGGATGGTACGGCCCGTACGGCCCTAGGTCGAGCCAAACACTTATGATTTAGATAATAAGAAAGGTATTGAGAAGTTTAAGAGAGATTCAGGTTGTTTAAGAGAAAGTGTATGAGATTATCATGATGAACTAGAGAGAGAGACTCATAAACTCGTGTTGTTTATTAATCAAGACAGAGTTTACAATATATCTGATCAGATACAGGGTTTTCAGAGAGACTAAGCATGTGAGGTCAAGGATAAGGTTGCTTAATTCAAACTTGATCCAATGGGAGCTGTTCACAACCACGTTTTGGCATCTTGGACCAGTTTCCTTTTGCCTTTACAGCCTGTTCCAGCATGTGTGGATAAGGCTCAGTCACTCTATCCATCCAAACGGTCATCTCCCCTAGGTAAACCCCTTGGCCGTTTACTTCTTTCACGCGGTAACTTCTCTTCTTGGTCGAGTGGGGATTGATCCGGACCGTACGGATGGTACGGCCAGTACGGCCTTGTACGGCCTGATCACTCCCAAGCTCTCCTTCTCTTTGCCTTCACATTATCTCATTCCCAACTCCTTAACCAGCTTTCTCATCATATATTGTTCAACTCATTTCAACCTCCCCCTCAAGCTTAACTTAGTAACTTAGTTAAGCTTGGAATAACCATGAGATCTTCCTCATTAAAATCTCACCAAAGAAACCCCATTGGGACAAAACTTTGATGAGGGAAAAAGAGTGAAGAGCTCATGGCTAAGGGGATCAGCTCCGTGGTGTAAGATCTATGAGTCCCAACTGATGTGAATGGACTCATAGTCTTTTGTCTGCTGCCTTGGTGAAACACATCCGCAAGTTGATCCTCACTCCTCGTATAGCATGGCAGGATTACTCCAAGACAATCATCTGCCTCACCTTGTGACAATCAACTTCAATGTGCTTGGTTCTCTCATGGAAGACTGAGTTGGTTGCAATGTGTATAGCCGCTTGATTATCACAGTGCATAGTCATTGGAGTCACTTGCTCTATCTCCAAATGCTTCAAGATCCCTTAATCCATACCAACTCATTTGTAAGCTTCAGCATTGCTCTATACTCAGCTTCAGCACTTGAACACGACACCACCTTCTTCTGCTTCTTGCTCTTCCAAGTCACCAAGTTGCCTCCAATGAATGTACAATAGCCGGTGGTTGATCTTCTGTCTGCTCTATCTCCAGCCCAATCAGGCACAATATATCCACCACTTCAGTACTCTTGTTGCATCCCATCCATACTCCAAGGCTTGATGTCCCGTTCAGATACAAGAGAAGTCTCTCCACCATGCGCCAGTGATGTTCCTTTGGGACTTGCATATGCTGGCTCACTTGATTCACAGCAAGAGCATATGTCTGGTCTTGTGATAGTGAGATAGATGAGCTTTCCTACCAGCTTCCTGTATAGCTTTGGATCATGAAAGGCCTTGCTATCTTCAACCTCCCCCCCTCACGGAATCTTGTATCCATCTTCAAGGGGCCTCTTTGCTGTCTTATCTCCTTGTATACCTGCATCTTTCAAAGATCAAGTGTATACTTCCTTTGGAAATGAACAATCCTTCCTTAGATCTACCACACTCAATTCCAAGGAAGTATTTCATTTCTCCTAAGTCTTTGATTTCAAATACAGATTTCAAAAACTCCTTTGTGGCTTTTATACCAGCCTTATCACTACCTGTTATTATAATGTCATCAACATATACAAGTAGGCAAATGATACCTGAGGGTTATTGAGAGTGAATAGAGTGTGATCCAGTTCAGACTTCTTGAACCCACGTCCGTTTAAGGTAGTGCTCAATTTGTTGTACCATGCTCTAGGAGATTGCTTTAATCCATAGATAGCCTTCTTGAGTCTCAATACATTTCCAGTTTTCACAAGATGCTCTAGGCCTGGTGGTGGATGCATATATACTTCATCCTCTAGCTCTCCTTGAAGAAAGGCATTCTTCACATCCATCTGCCAAAGCTCCCACTCAAGTTCACAGCAAGGGACAATACAATCCTTATAGTATGTAGCTGGCAACAGGAGCAAAGGTATCAATGTAGTCTTCCCCATATGTTTGAGTGTATCCTCTAGCCACCATCTTGTCTTCTTCCTCTCAATGGTTCCATCAGTAGATACTTGATAGTGAATATCCACTTGCTTGTTACTGCCTTCTTCCCTTTTGGCAATTCACTTTCAAACCAAGTGTCATTCTTTATCATAGCATTAGCTTCATCACCCACTGATTCTTTTCCAATCTTCATGTAGCATTGCTTCTTCATATGATCTTGGTACACTACTCTCATCTAAGCTTGTAATGAAAGCGCAATGTTCCTTTGGGTAACTAGCAAAAGAACACACAGCCTGAGAGGGGATGCTTCACAGCCTGAGCATTGTAGTACACTCTCGTGTTTACCCAGTTGGAAGCATCCTTCTTCAACCGTGTGCTTCTCCTTAATGGAACTGGTTCCACCTCCACCACTGTAGGCTGAACCGCTTCTCCTTCTACTTCATCTGGTTCCACTTCTTGAATGGATTCTTCCTCGCTTTGTATCACACCTGACCATGACAATCTGAGTCTTGATCTTCATGATCTTCAGGCTCAGCCTCATTTCCCCCCTCATGATCATGGTGTGATGGTTCTTTCAGCTTCATTCTCCTTGGTTGGTGTTGCTGATCCTGGACATGTTGATTCCAAGTCTTCCAGTACACGCCTAAGACTTGTAGCTCGATCAGATGGTTGAGACAAATCTTCAAGATCTTCCCACTTTCTATCTCCATAAAAGCTCTTATCCTCCAAGAACTTAACATCTCTAGATACAAGAACTCTCCTGGCTTCTGAATCATAGCATTTGTATCCCTTTTGTGATGTTGATAGCCATGAACATGGCTCTTGTGCTCTTTGCTTCTAGCTATTCCTTTGCTCCCCGGGTACAAGTACAAAGCACACACATCCAAAGACTCTTAAGTGATCCAGCACAGGTTTGTTTTCTGTTTAGAACTTCATAAGGTGCCTGATCCTCCAAGATCTTGGTTGGTATCCTTTGATCAGATAACAAGCCGAGATCACAGCGCATCACTCCAGACTTTTAGGCACACTTGTGTGAAACATCATAGACCTTGCCACCTCCATTAGGTGTCTATTCTTTCTCTCAGCTACACCATTCTGTTGAGGAGTGTATGGACAACTTGTCTGATGTAGAATCCCATGTTGAGCTAGATGACTCTTGAATGCATGCCAGTATATTCTCCACCATTATCAGACCTGGAAATCTTAATCTTGGCATTATACTGGTTAGATACATAAGCTTGGAAGTTTTTAAATGCATCAAGAACCCTATCCTTTGTTTAATGAGTGTTATCCAGGTGTATTTAGATTTTTCATCTATAAATGTGACAAAGTACTTGTAATTTCTCTAGATAAGCAGGGAGCAAGTCCATACATCAGAGTGAACAAGATCAAAACACTTATCAAGATGTAGTAGATCTTTTAAACACAGTCTTACAATGTTTTCCCAAAATCCAAGCTTCACAACCATTATTTTTAACATGACACCTGTAACATTAAGCTAGGCTCTAACATGTGGATGTCCTAGCCTAGAATGCATAAATGCACCCTTTCTTTAAAACAGAACCAGCAAACAACTAGAAATGTGGTTAATATCTTCAAGTACATAAAGATCCCCCTTGGTTACTCCTTGTCCGATCAACTCATTGCTCTCAATATCCTGAAATGTCACATTGTTAGGACTAAAGATAACATTATATGTAGATCATTGGTACAACACTTTTAACAGATAAGAGAATTAGAAGTGAAATCAGGCATGTAAAATGCTTTAGAGTTCTTTATCAAATAGCTTAAGTCTCCTACACCTTTAATAGAATTCTATCTCCATTTGCCATCATTACATGACCATGAGCAGGTTCATGTTTTTTATTCAAGCTATCATCACTAATCATGTGATGAGATGCACCAGATCAACAATCAATGGTTTTATGCCTCTAGCAAGATGAGTTCTAGGTGATTCATTTCTCCAGTTTTAATTCCTCAATGATATCTATCAACCTATTCTCATTCCTAGGCATCATATGAGCAGTGTAAGAGTAACCAAGAGTGTTTCCGAATGTACCAGACTCCTTAAGAGCTTTGATGAGGGCATCAATGTCAGATTTGCGGATCACTTCATGCTCCAAACTCCTTGCGGCCGTGTAGT